>NC_091938.1:8382500-8682500 GCF_041260155.1 Ptychodera flava
CACAGCCGTCATCTGCAACATCCACTGCACTGAAACAGTGAACAGCCATGGAAACCTTGAACACAAAGTTCAAAATGGTCTGTGGTTTAGCAAACTTACCGCAATATCAACTTTGGTTTGTTATGAGAAAGGAACTGACTCCAAGGGCACAAGGGTAAACACACATTCAAGAAGCAATGCCAGGAGCTACCTGTTCCTATTGTGACAACTCAAAATAGAACACTGTAATATGCATGTAAACCACACAGGATTTTTTCCCCTCAATGTTATCTTGTTGGAATCTCTTGTAAAACTAGATTACTGTACTGTCTTCTTACAGGATAACCTGTCCTGGACAACCAACTGAGATTGCTAAATTGTGTAAGACAAGATTGGAAAGATGACGAAAGATATTTGCAAAGAAAAAAGATAGTGAGATGAATACCAAGTCAATTACTGATTTCAATGAGTATGATCTAGTACCCATAGAGTTGATTTGAGGTCTCTGTAAACTCATTATAAACTGTAATTTTGTTTTCTAAATGGACAAGGATATGCTAGACTGATATGTGGCAGATTTCCGAGGTCACTGTAATTTGTTCAGATTGTGTATTGCAAGCCTTACTCTTCTTTGCCAAAAAAAAAATTAATCGTAAATCTTTTCTGCAAACTGCAAGGTCAAGCTTAGGATAGTAAATTATCAGAAGTTTTCATGAAATTTACAGCACTGCAGGCTAGCTTGCAATGAAGCTATGGGCAAATTTCCATATCTTTATCTGTATAAAAAGCCGGAGCAGTTAAATCTTCACTACCATCATATTAGTTTTCAATATTATAGTATTTAATGACAAAGTTGGGCTTTTTGGAAGAAAAATGGAAGTAAAAAAAGCTTGAAATGAATGAAGAAACAAAACAAAACAGTTATGAACATTTATTCCATGATGTTTTGTAAGCTGGGTCAGAGTTCAACATTTAACGTGGCAGGAATCCTCGGGGTCTCCCATACCTCACCACAACACAGCGCAAGGATGAAATCTCTGCCAGATTTCTTTCCTTCTTCTCTCAAATTGACAACTTATGGGAAGAATGCTATTTGGAATTGTACACCTGAAGTGTGTCAAGGTATAATGGGGGAGGTAATGATCCATCACAGATGAAACTGCACAACAGCCGGAAATACCAACACTGCTGACATATATACACTCTCTCACGAACTGTACACGCACTGGAGGAATCTACAAAAGCTTTGATATGCTTTCTGCATTTGCAGAGAAAAACGTCATAAAATCTAAAATTCACCCTTTCCAATCATGCACGTTTGACTTCTAAAACCAACACAATTCATACTGATTATTAATCAAAACCCTGGAAGAGACAGACCATGGCTTTGGAGCTGAACAAAGAGAACAGAGACAGTGACCAGGGTGGGCACAATCCGTTCTGCCCTCTTGATTTCACAGCCCCTCCCACAAGCCCATTCTGAGACAACATATCTCCTTGAACATTCAGATTTATGCCACTGAATATACTGAAAAAACCTTTCAAGACATTTGAAGTGTCTGCAGTGCTGTAAAACGAGAGAATTACAATTCTTTATACAGGTCTTTTGAACTTTGCGATGTATGCGTTTTTCTGGGACAAGTTGGGGATTTTGACGATTTCTGCACAGTCAAATTTGAAGATTGACTTCAACAACCTTCAACAACCATGAATATTTGTGTACCGTAACTCTAGGAATGGTGATTCCATGCAGTCTGGCATTATAATAATGAATTTTACACAGATTTTTTTTCACAAATTTCAACTGTGGATGGCGGACAGCCACAGCATACATGATTCATTGACAGCGTTAGTTTGTACAGTCCCCTTATGGTTGAATTATTAAACACCCAACGGGAAGACAAACTCCATCTATCATGCCCTAATGGACGCTTAGGAGCAGGGAAAAAGCTCTCACCTTCAGGGCATGAATGAGTATCATTCTCTATCCCAGTGATTAAAGAGAATCAATCTCACTAAAATGGGATCATAAATAGTAGTGGCTCTACACAGCTACGCTGTGAGATGCGTTATGTTAGTACTGTAACAGTTGCTGGTGGGTTTCATTTTAAGGATTATGTTGACTGAAAAAATTAGCACCTTTTCAGAAATAGCGGTAAAATTTCCTCAAAACTGATAAAAACACGCTGTGCACAGTATTCACTCCACATAAACAAAATTGACTGAGTCAATCATTATAAAACCTGTTTGTACATTTTCTTTGTCACATTTCTTGTCTGAGTGCCTGCTTGCCTTCTCTATGAATATTCTATACGGTGAAACACAATACCGTACAAAACAAGACCACAGTGCATGCTTACCTATACAGGCGCCCTTCTACCCAGAGATGCTTATACATTGGTCCAGCCACACCACACCACAACACACAAAAGAAAAGAACTAAAGTCTCTAACATTGAATTGGACTATATAAAGCCATAAAGGACACTTGTGCCTGACAATATTATTTCCTATACGGTCGGCTCTACACGGTGATTAAACATATCACTTGGGAGTCATTACATAAGTCAAGATCGCACTTGCAATTGCAGCTGTAGAGGTCAAAGATGTCATTAAAACCATGTTTTGCATCCTTGGCTAAAAACTGACAACCAGTGAAAAATACAGAATGGCCAGACAACAACATGTCTCAAAATATGCAGCTATGAACACGTGCTGCGTATTGACTTTATTTATAGACAATGTTTTGGAATGAAAGGTATTGTTTGGGAAGGGTGTTGATGGATGTTGTAGAGAGTAAATTCAGTGGCTAATTTGTAGACAATGTAACGCAATTAGTGTGACCACACTGGATGTTTTGTGTTAGTCATCTGGTAATACAGGATGCAACGACAAAGAGCAAAGAATTAGGGGAAATCAGATTAAATGTGGATTGTTACAATGATGTCCACTTATCAGATTTGACCATTACGGGCCCAGTGATAGCTAGCCCCATGGGTCAGTAAGTTCCATGTCTTTGTTGAAGTTGTGCCAATTTCCAGATGAAATTGTACACAATTTTCACAAAAGCACGCTATGTCGGACAAATGTTTGGAAAATCTGGCATGTCAAAGTATTATTCTCCAGTCAGAATTCAAATCCCCCATTTCTGAGAGAAACCAAGTTTTATAAAAATATGTTCTCTGACCAAATGGGCGATCAAAACAAAGGGTCCAATCATCAATAATTGAACACCGTACTTGCATATTATATTGAAATAAATGAGAGAGCCTAGTTGATATCTTTTTCGAAATTATTATTTTCATTGGTGCAGCTGCTCAAGGTCAGGGGTCATCCTTAAAAGCTGAAGTAAATATGGAACGATTCTACCTTATTGATTTCCTCCTGTTAATTTATATGTGCATATATCACGGCGGGGTAATTCATCACCTTGTCAGGACCGAGCCCTCAATTCACTTCTACGGCTTTACAGGATAAACATTTCTAGTTCTGCCTTCACAGAAAACACAACATGATGTGGCACATATTGATAAATTCTTTAGTGACAGTGAGCGCATAGGCTAAGGACAGAGTTCGGTGTGTGTATGAATTATTATCCATTTGTGACAGTCTGAAACTGTAGAAATTGAGAAACAGTTGTGTATAAAAAGAACGTAGACTGCCTCTGGGGGGTTTTTATACCGACAAACAAAGCTAGTGCGTGTCTACTTCTCTCCCTTTTTGTGAACAGATGACCTCGTGAACTGACCCTAGCAGAGATACAACCTGTGTGATTATAATGGTTAATGTGGAGGCCAAAACAGAATTCATCTTTTCAGGAAGGGGATTTTAAAAACGTTCAGTTTTTTTGTTCTTCGCAGTGACGAAACCTGGCGTATTTGCTGACAGACTGAAATAAGTTCCCCTTCAGATATCCTGGGACAGAAAAGACTCATTTACCTGTGGCTTTCATCCATGTTGCCTTCCATTTCAAGGAAATTCAAAAGAACACACAGCCGGGTTTTCGAGAAAACACATCCCCGAGTACAACAACCAGCATGTCTGGCAATATTATGAATACACAACACCAGTGCCTAATATTTCACGAGGTTATGACGCTAGTGCAACAGCTCTTCCGCATGGACAGAAAGATTAAAAGTCCAATTCTTATTTTTTTTTAGATCCTAAATCATTTGTAAACTAACAAGGGATGCATGTCCACATATTGCATAAAATAACGTCACAGCTGGAATATTTGTGTTGATAAGGTCCTACATCACGACCTCTACACAGTTGGCACGACGGCCCTTACCATAGATACAGACAAGTTTTTATCACATTTTGAAGCTAAAAAAAGGTATGACCTTAATTGCAGATGAGCACTGTTTACAATGTGACAGCGGAAAAAAATAGACAACAGGAAATGCATATATAAAAACAAGGAAAAAATGTGGCCTACGTACTCAACACAGACTCTGACAAGCCCTCCTATCTGCCACTCTGCGTATTTATAATCGGTCAGCATTGTGACTGAAATGTGTTACCGGGCATCTGACATTGAGCTACGATCCAGTCAGCAAACACCATCACACATGGCCCACTGAGATGACGGATTACGACGTCTGCAAATACTAACAGCCTTCATTCATTGCAGCTGATATCGCTGTTTCCATTGCCAGGTAGGCTCAGCCAACTGTAGGTGTTCTTGTGTATGCGACTGTATTGATCACTAGTCTGCTGCCGTGCGCGCATTCAAATGTTAATGCGCCACTCTTCCATTAGCAGGGGGAAAAACACGCTCAACCGCTCACAATCATCAATAATATTGTTTTGCAATTAAATATTCATGAGCTTCATGAATATTCATGACCCAAGTCTGCCTTTACAATGTGGACTATAGAGTGAATGGATAGTCAAGGAGCACAGGGTTACACATGGTTGCTTTTCCTAAAACTCGTCATAATGGCAAACACAATGCCTTAAATTTGCCTTTTCAGGATGAGATTTGAATATTATAGGCCATGCGGGCGGATATACTTAATATGACTTCATAATACCATTGTACATCAATAATAATACCATCTCTAAGGGCACTCAATATCAACAAGCCATTTAATTTGTTACCAGGAAGAGATATACGTCACACTTTTTCGCAAAACCCTCATTGTGAATGTTTTGGTTGCTGTTCATCTAACATATGTGAGGGAGTTAAAACAGCAAATATTGAGCCAAATGTACACACTGATAATATGAAAAATATATTGAAATAGAATTTGGCACATTGCATGTGAGGGATATTTTTATGTGTTTTTTTGGTGTGGTCAAAATGTCCTGCTTTCAATACACTGTGCTGAACTTTTCTTTTGCTGCTATGGGAATAATGGTAATTTTGGTGGAAAAAAGGCAAAACGGTTAAGACAAGTTTGCTAATTGTAATGTATTATTCTCAATTTTATATAGGATAAAAATTTGAAGTGATAGCTTTGCATGTCAAAACCTAATCTGATTCTTATGATCTATTGAACCTTATGACAAAGGTTGAACTGTGCATTTATATATTTTTCTATTTTCTGCTGTTATAGTCCTGAATTATTTGAATACACTGTACTATTTTGCATAAGTAGATTAACAACAGTACTGTTACATCAGCACAGCATATTGCAAAGAACCGTTGTACCGCTGAATATTATCAGAATTATTCCCATTTGAAAAAAATTCTGGGATATCTTTTGGAGAGACAAGGCATTCATATCTGTTAAAATATTTCATTTCTGTTACATTTTTAATGAGAATGTTAACCCTTTTGAGCGCCAAAGCCAATTTTTGTTGCCTTTACAAAATATAACCCAAATAATTTTTTTCAGACCCAGACAATCTTTTTCAAGGTTTTCCCCACATTTTGATCCAAAACTGTAGTCAATAAAAAGTTACGTCCGTTTTGTCCAAAATATTAAAATAATTACAGAAAAATACATAGCGATTATTATATGCTGTACTAAAAGTTTTTGTTGGGAAAAATTACAGCAGTCAAAGGATTGATTACATTATTTGAGGATTGCTACGGTAACACACCATTCAACGTAATGTCATGTTTTTCAAAGGTATGTGCATTATCTACCCTGCTACACTGGTTTGTTTGAATGTCGGACATGGATGTTTGGTAAAAAAAATCACAGAGGTACATGTACGTGTATCGCTTGCAAAAACTAACACATATATAAATCAACCAGGAAATAACTTGAATTCACTGATGAATAAGGTACAAAGGTAAGTTTGCTCTGACAGATCTCCCCCTTCACATACACACAAATGAGTACAAACCATATAATAGCGGTTACATCAAAGGTTATCATATTCATTACACGGCACAACAAAAACACAAAATTTTAAACTTTGGCTCAAATTTCCTCAAGCAAACTTAAATCAACTTCTATCGTATTCAAGAATAAAAATCAGAGGTCACAGTGTAAATTTTTTGGATTACAGAAACAAATTACACTGCACCTAACATTTACTAATATTTGAGGTTCAAATGCAACTACATTCTGTAATATCTCAAGGGGAAAATAGTAAATTTCTCCATTTTTCATAAGATTATTTTTAATCATGACAACAGAGACTTCCATTATTCCACTTGCTTCAGAATGAGTCCAAACACACGCAGTAGACCAGAAAAGCATTGTAAAAATTTGAGATTCTGAAAAACTATCCCCGAGGCACATTCTATTTTAAAACCATCCACTCGTGACAGGCACTAACATGATGTGAATTCCACACATACTAACAGTGAAATGCAATTATTTTGTTGGTCGTCAGACGATGAGATGTTTAATTACTAATTAAATAATGTGAAGCAAAGATTGTTCCTGTTCTGGTTTACGCAATATCTTTCATTTGTGTTCCGTACAACTATCATTCCCTCTAAGCTTTTGTTGGATTTTTGAGAGATTTTGCTGTCTGTATGTACGTGCACTTTATCTGTAAAACTAACACATACTATATCCATCCAATTTGTACAAAAATTCAAATTTTATATTATACTAGAGTCATGTCAAGTGATATATGTCTTGTTTATTACACTGACCTCATGAAAAGTCTCATACCCTACTTTAATCATAGGCCTGTTTCTAAAATTTGCACAGCTTCTGTACCTATACAAATTTGTAATGTCATGTTAAACTCTGAATTCCTAATCCTATAAAAGAATTTTTGCAGTTTGAACCATTTAACGTTTCTCACAAAAAATTCTTCAAAAGAAATAATTCCTTCCCATATCTTCCATGCTGCCACTGAACAGTTAACCATTTGCATAAACTTGAAGGAATAACCGTAACTACCAAACACAAATGAATTCAAGCAGTTGTGTGTTCACATGTTGATTGGCAAGGTGTTTGTCTTGACGTCAAGTTTTTTTTCCCTTTTTGGGGCCAGGCTGAAAACCGTGACCTAATTTAAGAATAATAGCAAAGCCAAGTTGCCCTGGATTGGAGCAATGAAAGGAGGTGCAAAACGAACACTTATGTACCACGCCCTCACACACGAAGAATGCATTGCCTTTGTTTTTTAACATTTGTGAGTAAAGTTCATTGCCCTAAGCTCCATGTGAGATCTTCATCAGGCCCCTGTTGATATACATCTAACTCGGAAAATACATCAAGATAACAGAATGCATTCTACATATTAGGCTTGGTGAACTTTGCCAAACAAATAAAATTCTCCTCTGATGTTTTGACGTCAGCATCTCTGTGGCATAAATTTTTAAAGATGTTTTTCTCATCTTCAATCCTGACGATACTATACACTATATGAGGATCAACTTTCCAATACATCACTCTACACAAATCATGACTTAAATGAGATAAATTGCTGTCAACATTACTTAAATCAGGGCTGCTGAATTTGATTGGACAAATAAATAATAAGTGCGCACAGCAATTCCTTGAAACTACCTGAATTCATTTAATTAACACTTTTTCACTCTACATCATCAAACACACTTATAATACATCTATGAAAATTTTTCCATCTCAAGGATGCGGTATCCAGCTTGGGAGGTCGGGGTTTGTTGGAATACAGATATGTAATTACTTTTTTCCTTCTAAATGTAGATCTAGCAGTTGAGTGCTTTATGCAAATTTGATGTGCCACAGACATTTTTTGTCAAAACAAGAAAATTTTTGTATTGGTATTAGTATGAATCTGGGAAAATTCAAGAAATTCTGAAATTGACTATAAAAAAAACATACAAATACAGAAAGGTTGTAGGCACACTGGGATGCATAGTTTTTTCACTAGAATTACTTTTTATCTCTATACCAGAATCTTGCTTTTTATCACTTTTCAAGATATGTTATCAAAATTTTTTTCACAACAGAAAGAGGATAAAAATATTTCTGAACTTGAATTTTCTATTCAGTCTTGATTATCCCTGCCCCAAAAAGGTGATATGGGCCATTCCTTACTCAGACTACACCAAGGGAAGTGATAGTTGCAGACTCTTCAATGCCATCAGACACTGACTGATTGAAAACATTCTGATAAGAAAACAAATCCAGGGACACTTTTACTTGTGTCACTATACATCATCCTAAACAGGCCATGAACAATGAATGAGGGAGACTGAAAATACACAAACTGTCAAATTTAAATGACAACAGGGCTATATTACATGGGTGCTGATTACAACTCCTTCAGAAGTTAAAGTGAGCCAGACACTGCTATGGGTCTTCAAGACGTAACCCTGGGGATGATGATGGGCCCACGTTTGGCAAACAAATGTTTTCGTCCATCCATTGCCTTCATGCACTGTGATTAGTTTTTTTTGCCCCGTGGCAGAAATTCCAGGTCCCACCTGAAGTGAAGCATCACATACACTGTAGCTGTCTGAGTAAGCAACAATGATGGTTTCACCTGTATTCCGAAACAAACTGCCTCTGAGAGTGATATCAAATTTCAATGCACAATTGCTAAACTGATGCCAAAGTGGTCCAACACAATTTAGTTTTGGCTGCCTGATACTTCGAATAGTACATCACAAAGCATGGAACTAGATCCTCACTTGGCAGTCTCCCGTGAATTATTATACATGGCTGATCAATGCCAACAGCAATCGTAAGTAAATGGGTCTTATACAAATGCCATTTCACGATTTGCATTAAGGCGAGAAAGTCACAAGATTTTGGGACATTTTTTCATGTCAGAAAAAAAAACTTTCTCAAAATTGATCATGAACTCAAAATAATATTGATATACGCTATAATCCCATTCAATGGTAACCCCTGTTGTAGATTGTACTGGAAGGTTTATGTTTTGTTAGAGGAGCAGTTTGTTTATAAGTGTACATTTTGGCAGACATCAGAAAATATGTCACTTCTCTCTTCATTCTCTATGGCTGTACATAGGACTAACAGTATATCTCTAGTCAACAACTCTTTGTGCAAGTTTCAAGACGCTGCACAATGAAAGGATCTTCACAAGTAATACTTGACCCACAAAATACAGTTCAAATACAGAAACTTTGTGCCTATAATGCTTTCACCTAGTCCTCCCATATTGGGTTAACCTACCCTACTGAAAACAGTGGGAACATACCATATTAAGGTGATTGAGGGGGTGTTCAAGTCTGCAGAAATGGGCCAGGGAAGGGAGAATTCTGATAATCAATTGTTCAAAAACTCACTCTGGGAATGTAGTAACTAAAAAATTGCAAAGCTCTCAGTTACAAACAATGACAAACAGTTGTAGGAGCAATTGGGGATAGAAGTAAAATAGAACGAATATGTTGCAATAAGTTTTTTTGATTTGTCGTACCTTTCTGACTTGCGTGCTTCAGCTATCTCAGGCCTTGCTTTGGTTTTTGAAGGACTCTCCTCTTTATCCTCCGTCTTCTCCTCTGTGGAATCTTTGCGTTTCAGAACGCCAACGATTTCTTTCTTCTCGGCGTCCGAACTGGAGTCCCTGTGTTTCAGTACGCCCTGCAAGACCAAGACGTTTGCATTTCACATTTGTGGACTGCATTGCTGTTTGCCCGGATGGGGGTGTTTGGGACGAGTTTGGAGTGCAGGCACCTTAGTTGGTGCATATATTGCAATAAACTTGACATTGAGCATCTGTGGGTGGGATTAACCTGAGTGCATGTACCATGAGTTACACCGACTTAGTTTTAAATTTAGGTGATAACAGATGCAACTAACTTTCCATAATATTTCAATTATTTTAGTTCTGCAAAACAAGTACATCTTCTCCGTAAAGCATGTTGAAATACTGGGTATTTGATTTGTAAAGTAAATCACTCCCTAGCCAAAATAGTTCTGTCACTTTTTAACCATGGCCTTGACAGAAATATCACTTTATTCCTGGCGTCTGGACATTTGATGGAAAGGTAAAAGTTTGACAAAGTTCACTGCATCTAGAGTTGTCCAGAGAAAGTCAGCAAGTGATTGGCTAAGAATCTGTGCCATTTTGACAGAACCGTTGCTATACCAAGAAGTGGACCCATCTTGTTTGGCAGAAACACCGGCAAAGATCATGATGGCCTCAAGAAATGTTGGTCCACTGGTAAGGATCACGACACAAAAATCTGTTAACCCTTTCCGCATTCCATCCCCAAATGATAATCAATTTCACTCGACCCAGTTTCTGCCAGGTCAAGAATTTCAAGTAACTGGTGCATACACCCAGGTAACAGACTAACTCATACTTTTAAATCTACAAAGATTAAACATCTGTACAAAGTTTACCATTAGTTGACCTCATGACCTCGTAAATTACAGAAAACAATAGAGAACAATAACATACACATCTCTGCATGAAGAAGAAATCTGTATGGCATATAATTTCACACCAACGACATTTTTTACAATTCATTTTTATCATGGTCTGCTTTATCATTTTATGCGTCACACCTGTAACTGTTCATCTATCACATTTTGGTTTGACTTATTGGTAACATATTGGTAATAAATTATTTCTGTTCAGGGGGGTCTCAATCTAAAACACTGAAAAACAGATTAAGGACTTAGACGTATATCAGATGTTTTCTGCAATGACAGATGTAGTTCCCGTCCTTGCATAAACATTATCTCACTTTTTCTTCTTCTCTTGTAATCCTCTCCTCTCCAAAGTTTCAAGTTCTTTTTTAACTCACAAGGTGGCGAAAAGTTTAAAATTCCACAGAGTCTCGTGTAAAACCTCTTAATAGGAAATTTGGCATTTGAGATTGAACGTCTCTCCATTAAGGCCATCTGAGGTCGTCAGATGTCAGAAAAACAATACGAAATCTGAATATGAAATCTGACATTTGGGGACAGAACGTCTCTTCATAAAGGCCATCTGAGGTTGTCAGATGTCAGAAACACAATATGAAATCTGACATTTGGGATAGAATGTCTCTTCATAAAGGACAACTGAGGTTTCAAAAAATAAAACACTGAAAAGTACTAAGGATCCACACTTAATGCTCCTGTAATCGCAGATTTTCTTCCAGGGTTTTCAGAAGAAACCCTTCAATGGTTGCCAGGATTGACACTTTATGCTAATTACAGATTTTTCTCCATCACTTCCTCATATCTGTAAAGCTTCAATGGGAAATTATTTTTCCACAGAGAAAAGATTAAGACCTGCTTTTATTAGGCAGCGTTTTTCATTACAGGCAGAGGAACAGATAATATCCACTTGGATCCCAAAGACACTCATATAATAGTGAGTTTCCCTTGGTGTGGCAAAACAGGTACAAACTGGTGGTCAATCACACGCCTGTATTCAGTGCCTCTAGCAAAACAGACAACTGAAATTTCAACAGGTTGAAGACATGAAATATAAGAGAAATATAAGAGAAATTTTAATTTTCCTGATAATAGATATGCTGTCACAGTGTCAGTATTCTTTGTATGGGTGTAGCTTTGATAAAATTTACTCTCATTCCTCGGTCACACTGGGTGCCAAGAACCAACTTGGCATATAAAACAAAACCATGCTCTAAAACCATGTTCTGATGTTTAGTTTACATACGAGTATATGTACCTAATTGTAGCAATTTGAATTTTTATGTGTATGTGTTTCTCTTGTTTTGAAGGCTTTACAATAAAATAAATAGATAAATAAATAAATAAATAAAACAAACCCCTGGATGTACATGTATGTGCACATGACTGTGCTCTTTGAACTACTGTACTTGCTCTGACCAGTGTGGTTCACGATAAGCTGTTCCCCCCATAAACTTGTAAACCGATCCATATTCACCATTGACAACATTGTGTTGGGACTGAACCATGGTAATGAAAGGGTTAAAAGATGCCTACAAAATAGAACTCTTGACTTCAAAAAACAACAGGGACTTTTTTTCTTTTTAAGCAGTCATCATCCGATCTTTCTCTTCTACATCACAAAAAAGGACCAGTGAAAAGGGCATGGATAACATACCATCACGCATTGTGGCTATTTTTAGGCAAGTCTCCGGTGATGCAAGTTTACATAACTGTAAATAACTATTGCCAAGTAATACTCTTACAAGGTAAATGCCCAGCCTTGCATCCATGCAACAAAAATTAATGGCAAATGGCACTTGACCTTTCTGACCTTTGACTTTTTACCTAAGTTTCGATTGCTAATATTTTAAAAATTGTATTCAGATTTATATTTATCCACCTTTCTTCCTGACATTTTCAACCTGAAAAATGCAAATTTACTTCCTAACACAAATACCAGATTTTAAAGAATAAAATTATCACCTTCCTAGTCAGGTAACACTTTCCTGTAGTGTTATGATCAAGATTCTGAAATTTGATAAAACACCATAAAAACAGCCACTAATTTTCTGAGGTTATAAAACGCAACACGATACACATTCAGTGAAACTAGGAAAATATTTGTCACTGTGAGAGACCTATATCAAGCTTTACCCTAAACCAAAAACAATATTCAACAAGTATGACTGGCTTCAAATGTAAATTATATTTGAGGAATTTTCAAAACAAAAGCTACTAAAGAAAGAGCATCAAATTGATAACAATTCTTGTTGAACTATCGAAAAATTTATGTGACTTGCAACCTGTTACAGTGTTTACAATAAAAACTCAGCTGTCTCGAGAAGTCATATTACAAACACTTGGCTAACCTGGAAAATACACTCACCTTATCAGGTTTCTTGGATTGATCCACAGAGCGCCTTGGACTGCCCTCCTCAGTTGGGCTTTCCACGGAATCCTTCTTCTTCAGTATTCCTTTCTCCGAGTCCTCCTTTTCCGATCCGGAACTTCGTCTTTCCGATTTTAAGATACCCTTCACCCTGTCATGCACAGATTCCTCAGAGTCCCGCCTCTCCGGTTTCAAGATGCTGCGAACTTCCTTCGGCAAATCCTCACGTTCTTCCGATTTCTCCGATTTAAGAATTCCTTTTGGTCTGTCCTTGTCCTCCTTTTTGTCATGCTCCTTCAGTATTCCCTTGTTCTCAAGACTAGAGACGGAGCTTCTCCTGAGAACGGATTTGGGTTGGTCTTTTTTAGTATCTGTCGTGGTACCTTGTTGTTCCGTAGGTTTGGTAGTTTCACTGTCCCCTTTGTCTCCATAAACCAGAGCGATTTGGTCCGACAGGGGCAGTGTGGCCAGCAGCTCGGGATCTGGCGGTTTGCTGAAGCTGATGGCGAGGGGCGACATCTTCTTGGCACGCTGCAGTTCCTCGATTGTGACAGGCTGCGTCTTGAATCGGGATCCTTGGCGCTTTTTGCGGGTCGGCGCAGCACGCTTAGGAGGTGGTTTCTCGGGAGGCGCTTCAGACTTCTCTTTGAAAAGTTTCATTTTATCCGCCAGGCTGAGTTGCGAGAGTGCGTCTGGTTCTTTCTCGTCTTCCTTTGCTTTCTCGATTTCCTCAGCAATCTTAACCTTGACCTTCTCGTCCTCTTCCTCATCGGCGAGCGTTACCGCGGTTTTCACCTCCTCCTGCGTCACGGGTTGAGTCTGCGACCTCTCCGATGCTCTCAGTCTCTTCTGGAACCGCCGCGGTTTACGTTTTGTGTCGGGAGACTTCATTTTCTCCTGTTGAAGCTGCAGGAAAAGTTTCCTCTTTTCGGACACGCTCATCTGCGAAAGTTCGTCCTTTGCTGACTCATCTTCGGTTGTGTCTTCCCTCGTCGCATCATCGGCAGTCGCATGGTCCGAGGGTACAACCTGCTCCTTCGCTGCCACATACTCTGGCCTGGTGATCGGCTGTGTCCGAAACCTACATAATGACATGTTTATGACAGCAACAATTAAAAACACTTCAAATCACAATCCACAACTATGCGGTATTTATTGCCCCTTTGTTAAATGTTAACAAGTTCACACAATATGTGCATGTAGGTGAGGGCACTGTGGAATTCACAAAAGTTACGATTTGGCATGTCAATAACACAGCAGACACTGAAAAAAACGTATTATGGTAACTTACTACAACACTGCTGGGAAAATACAGCTGTGACTTGATTTAGAGGAATGCAAGTCAACAATGGAGTCACACTACTACAGGCTTAGCCCCCAAAACGTCCATTTTTAAAAGACCTGTATATGCTGTTCAAAAAGACATGAACTTTCCACTTGTTTGCTATACTCCATACTAAGTTTCACTCTCTGCTGAAACTAGCTGATCATCATTAACTTACTTGGGATTATTACGACAACTGCATGGTTTCGAAAGGATACACGGAAGTGAGTTAAAAGTTTGGGTTGACCCAGATGTGAATGGTTGGCACAGGCTACTCTTCTACAAAACTGCCGACTGACAAATGGTATGTGACACAATGGTATTTGTACAACTCTATAGCTGAACGGGTCTTCCTTGTTATGTAAACTGGTGATTGCTAGTTTATAACACAAACACAAACTACCCATGCTCCAATCACACACTCAGGCAATTCCACAGCAGGGGTACAATGAACAGAAAAAAACAAAACAATTTAAAACATACCACCATCTCAGGCCCAGCAAAATCAGTATGGTGCAACAGATTTGAAAGAAAAACACAGCAAACTGGATCATGTTGGTCGAAAAAAAAAAAAAACTTTTTGGGGAAAATACAGACGGTTGTTGTTCACACTGTGGTTACGGAACTCCGACTGGTGTGGTGTTACTGTTCTTGATGATGACTAGCACTGACTCGTACTCACACACTCCCGTGTCTGTTATTAATAGGATTGTGATCCATCACACAGCATCGGTACAGAGGTCAAGCCTCTTAAATAGCCGTGTTTACAATGGCGAGACGTGTGCCTATATCGTCCCAGGAATGCACCATACACATACATCCACGCTATTACACACCACACAAAAGAGGAAATTACCAACCGTGAAACAATGCAGGGAAGCATGCAATGATGTAAAAGGCCCATGCCAGTGAGCAAGAGTGGTAAAAAAAAAAGAAATGACACTTTGTGAAAGCGAAAAACACTGCAAGGCTTGACAATACCAGGCATGGATGCATAAACAAACATCATCATGGGTGACTGTCTGTGCTGTTTGGCACCAAAAATCCCACTTTTTCCATTGCTCCTTAGTACGCAGATCTTTTTTTTTCTCCTCAGGACGCTTTCATTAGGCAGACAGAAATTTTGGACTCAAAAAAAAACAACGGTCACTTCTTACCTTGTAAGTGACAAACAGCAATATAATGAACATGGGATGCGTTGCCCACACAGCCACGTATTGGTGATGTTTGATTATTAAAAATAGCATAAAAATATTGATGTGTCATGCAAATAAAAGGCTCTACTCTAAATGCATTTCATGATTCTGAGCTTCAACCCTGTCTTCCCTATTCGCTAGTGCTATGGTCCAAAACGTATCAGTGAACTTACAGGGGTCGAACTGATTAAGGTAATAAAACAGGTAATGTTATTAGTTATGGACTATAAACGCTCCACTTAATATCTAGTGTACTGGGTGTATTATACGAGACTGAATCAACTTTCATGACCCAAAAATAATTTACAGCAGAGACACGAGAATACAGAAATGTGGGTGATCTGATTAACACGAGCCAGCCAGCACATCAAGCATTTGATAGGGTTTCATAAATGTCACATCAACAGACATGAAATAGTAATGATATATTTATCAGTTTTTTATCTTTATGATGTTTTTTATCGGTGGCATGTGACGTCAGATCCTGATATCCTGGAACTCATTGCCTAGTCACACAAATGTTGTTTCAATGCTCTGTGAGTTTTGCAGCTGGGGCTTATTTTGAATCGGATCTTCTTGAAAGGTCAGAAGAGAAACACTGGAAGCAGGATGTGTTAATTCCGAGTAGTTATGATTGGCGGCCGACCTTTCAGACACTGGTTTTGGTTTGATCATGGTACGTCCATGGTGTGGTATTCTCAGTGTTTTCAATGGTACTGTCGGACTACAAGAAAATTTTGGGTGTGAAGTAATTTTAAATGTGCAGATATGGCTTTTAAACTTTTGATTTGATGAAGTCTTAGCCAATGCAGATGTCAACTCTGCCTCAGTATTGGCTTTTTTCAGAAACCAGTCAATTAAATGCTATGCCCCGGGTGTCAAAACTTCCACTAAAAAGCGTTTGTTAGTGTATGGTCCATTGCTGATGGAATGTGCCTTTCCCATTCCACTGAATGGCAAACGGATGAAATTTCCCAGCAAAACCTGTTCAATTGGTGTACAAGATTGTCAGGCGTCTATTCCGGCATTCAGACCAGTTCATTGACCATCAACGCCAAACAATTTCGCGGCACTGTATCAAATTTCCCCGTCGGATCAGTGTCAGATCAGTGTCTGATCGGAAGCTATGTATAAGCCCTGTGTATATACAGGGCTCAGTAGTTAATCTTTTTTCACTCGAGGACAATACCCCTCTCATTGTGGTTTTTCAAACACTTGCTCCAGTAAATGCTGGGTCAAACCCACTGATGGGTCACTGTGAAAGACAATCCACTGCTGACTTAAATTGCATTGAAGCTTTTTGCTGATAGTGATTTCACTACTGCTCAGTGGTAAATTGTCAATACATCCGTCAGAGACGATGACCCTGAAAACAATGAATGAGATGCAAAACAGGGTGTTTGATCTCTTCTATGTCCATTGTGATGTTGGTTTTGAGTTTTTAAAAGGGATATCACCGTCTTTGTGTATCCCTACTGTGATATTTGCCAATTTGCCTCTGCTGCCTGTAGTTTTTACCATCCTGACTTCGCTGTAATCCTACTGTCTTAAAAGGAAAGTTGGAGTTCTGTGACGGGGAAAAGGGATTTTGAGAGCAGATACTGTTATTTTCAATCACGGTTGGACAGTTAGTGGGGGAGGGGGCATTGCGCAGAGGGCAAATGATTATGTTGTTTGTCTTTTTGTCTTTGAAGGTGAGTGAACATACCCCGGTATACACCTCAAGCAGCCAAAAGGGTTCTGAAGTTTAACATTTGCAAAATGACTGGTGTCAAGCGCTGACCCAATTGTGAAGACGATACTATATTATGACTTTATAGTAATTCTTTTTTGATCTTGTCATGTATCTATATATGTCAGTTTTGAACTCAAAAAACCTATTTTAGGGTGTGTATATCCTAAAATTAGCTATATAGATACTCATCAACTGTTTATCTTGCTTTGTATGGATGGCCCGCTGAAGTTTTGTAGCCTTACTCTTTCATAAACATATTGAGGTCACAGTCCCGGAACCATCCTTCAAACAATCCTGTGCAATGCTCAAACAGTTTTGTTTCCGTCATACATTGTACAAGTTGTTGCTGATTCTGCAGGGAGGGGGTGAGGTGGGGTGAGGGGTGATACATGATACTGAATGCTCCTCAATGGGGATGTTATTCGTATTGGTTTGTCCCCGGTTTGTCTCAAGCCGGACTGTCTTGTTGATTTCCATGTCATCAAGACTGTAACATCGGCTGTCTATATGGTTGCTGGCAACCTGTCAGAAACACTATGAATATTCATTGACCCCGCCAAGGACTGTTGATACAAATCTTCTTGTGAAAACAAATGATGATGTACACAATCTGCTCCAAGTCTACAAATGGAAATCAAGTGAAGGACACGGTCGGTTGATTTACAGTTCCAGAGTCACTTTCACGTCACGTTTCATCCGGTTTTCTAGTTTATAAACTGTCATGCTTTTGCCCTAATCAGGAAACTGATATCAGTGCAGATAGATGTCAGAACGTCAAAAAACAATCAGATATGATTTCTTCATCAGATTGTAAATAATGAAATGAAACTATGTCAGTTCTGGACTCTATCACAGCCCAGCAGTATGGCTCTTTTCTGTCATGGTTTTAAGCTTAGCATAGCCATGCTAAGCAAACTGCTGTAGTGAGCTTTGTTTTCATCACTCTATGTTTGTTTGCTTTGGAACTAGCTTGAATGGCCAGACCGTTGAGGGCACAAGACAGCAGGTTAGGGGTTACCCACTGCATAAAGAACCAAGGGCTGTGAGAGAGAGTCTGCATCTATCAAGACATTCTCTCTTTGTCTCAATGTCAGACAAGTACAAATACCTTGGACTAAATAGAATTTACAGGTTGGTTTGTCATTCTTGGACTCTCATTGAAACAATGTGACTGTGCAGTTTTCTAATATCTTGAGCTCATAGGATCCAACTACACATATGAAGTATGTTTTGAATGTTCTGGTAATTCTCTATGCAGCATTTTGCAATGTTGATAATAGGTTCATCGGTCACCGATGAACAGTATATAGATGCAAAGTAAAAAAGATTTTTCAAGTGAATGCAAAATAAATATAGCTGATCTTGCAAAGATAGACCAATGAGAAACAAAAGCATTCTTTCCTGCCGTGCATCCACTGCAAAGCCCTTCTCTGTCAGGGTTTGGTTCAACCCAACTGTTGTTAACTAACTGTATGGGTGGAACTATGTGCAGGGATATGATTTGTGGGGGAGGGCAGGGTGGGGAGGGGCAGGTAGAAGGGTGCAGAGAGGACACTGAGTGCACTGACCTAAACTATCATTTGAAGATGTGGACATGAAACCATTGTGTCAGATCAACAAACACAAACAGGATGCAAGGGTCATCCAGTCCCTCATCTGATGGTGTGACGAGACCAATGACGGGAGTATACTTCAGTCATTGTAACATGTAAACTGGTTGACAAAACATGACAACGACAGGGAGGTTCAAGAATGGTCACAGTTATTGTCTGAGAAGGAATGAGGCAATACCGTCTCGTAAATGACCACAAAGTATTGAAAGGACATCTTTGCATTCAGTTGATTCACATCATAGCATATTTATTCACTAATTTCCCATTGACTGGAAAAATACTTTGAAATTTTCCTTTTTCATGCAATTAAATATATGAGCACAATGTTATCAAAAGACCAGTGATGTATTTGTTTGTGAATGGACTGAACCATAATGTCACAGAAAGAGGGGTGTTCTTGTGTACTATCTGAAAATTTGTGTTGTTGCAATGATCTGATTTGTATTGCAGATTTACAGATGGATTCAGTACTCACGTCAGAGCTTTCATCTCTGCAGGAAAATTGTACAATTTAATTTATTTGCATTTGATTTAATTTCATAAAATCAATATTGACAGTATATGTTGGTAAAAAACATTTTCTTGCAAACAGGATTTTAAAGTGTCTTTTTTTAATGAAAACTTCAGGAATTTGAGTAAACTGCAGAGTACGTAGTGGGGAGTTGACACTCATGTGTATGTACATTTTTGTGCAGGCAGGATCTTTAAGACAGCTCTTTTAATGAAAATTTCTCAGAAATTTGTGAAAACTATGGAGCATGTATTTGGGGGAACACATCATGAGAACAAATGATGGGAAAAGAAAACAATGGTCGAATGCAATATAGCGAGTATTAGCTGAGAGATTGCACAGTAACTATTTAACCTTGGAGTATATTGCAATAGCATTCCTGACTAGTATGTTTTGGCCATGATAGGTACGGCTTTCCATGTCAATTTGAGGCTGGGGATTGGCAATTTACACGACAAGGGATTTGTTTTAAATCCAATCTGAAAGACGGCAGAGAAGTTTTATGCTTTTTATCAGTTTTAGAGAAACCAATCAAAGTGGATTGGTAGGGGATACAAAATGTGGTGGAGAAAAACTTGCTTGCATTCCATACAATTTTTTCTCCCTCAACTATAGACAGTATATTTTATGCAAATTTCACTGAATGCATGTAATATCACGGAATGTATTTGTGTGAGTCACGCAACCGAGTTAGTGTGTGTACTAGTATATATGTATAAATCTGCATGAGTGCACAGGTATCTACCTACACTATATGTATACTGTGTGTATATCTGTATGTCAAGTCAGGTTTTTACCTCGTGTTGTCTTTCCATCGCTAGCATACCTGTAATTATATCAGAGATCTGTCTCAGCATGATGATGTAAATTTGGCATTGAAATTTATTTACAAAGTGCTATCAACAATTTGATACTAAGATCAGAGACATTATGATTAATTTTTTTAAATGTTTTGAAACACACCTTATCAAAAACTAAGACACGTACACTGCAGCTTTACTGATGCTAAAGAATATGTTCTCAATTTGTGAATGGAACCTGGTAGAGTGTCCAGAGACCTGAAGGTCCCTGTTTTCTGTTATCCCTCATACAAGCCTACAGCCTTTCCTTGTAGACTCAACACAATCATACATTTATGACCACAAACGGAATATTGACAGGTGTTTGTGAAAGGCTATTGTGGAGAGGGTGTGGTCAGATTGAACTCTGTAAATACAATTTTAAAAGGGGGAAAATTAACAATGGACTGCAGAAAGAGAACTACGGCAAAAGAGAACCAAAGACGATTTCAAACAATCGTGCTCAGCACACATGAATGCTATGGCATATGATATGCTGTTAGCACAAGATTGGAAAACATGATTTAGTGTTTTTCTGTTGGTTTGTTCACTCAAATATAAGAAACTGATCTTTTTAAATTATTATAGACATCAATATCAGAAAGGCCGTGTGATTCTCATCTGTGAATACTTTGTATGACGGTAGCAAGAAAGACAATCTGTTGTTCAACTCGTTCCTCCAGTGTGCTCTTTATATCTTAGCCTCTAGGTGATTTTCCATTATTGCACTTATAAAATCAAACACCTGCCCTCTCTTTTCTGACCTCATAAAGTTGAAGAGGGACTTCTATGTGTAGGACTTGTGACACAGCATTGGTGTTTTCTTAACGACATACCACACCACCCTCCCTGAAAAGTTTTTTTGCAAATTTCATGACAGCAGCAGACATGAGAAATCAGACTTTTGTACACCATTCGATAATTACGGTACCTCACAGGAACCTAAGAATCTAAATCCAACTGCAGATGGATGGATCATGGATCTGAACATTGACTTGAACATACCTTTCCAGATGGTTAGTGGCTGTGTGGCTGGAGTATCGGGTAAACCCATTGCTGTTCGAGGCACACACTTTGTCGAAAGCCTCAACCAAAATCCGCACCCGCTTTTTAACTTTCTGGGTATTACCATTCTGGTCAACACCGTCAATGGCATCTTGGTTCAGAGCCATACTCATAGTACTATGCATACATGTTGATCTCCCAACAGATACAGGATATGTCCGCAATCAAGAACTCAATGCCCAGTTATTTTGAAGTGCGGGTCTTTAAGACGTCATCCACGATCTCACATAATAGTAATAATATAAGATGAACAGCCATAAAAGAGCCCTCTAAGTTTGCGGGGAAACCACACTCAGTTTGATAATCACAACAAAGGTATGAGATCAAATCTTCTCCCCCTCTGTCACATGGAAAGTAAACAGACTCTACATTAGTTGCTGAGTGGACCATTCCAAAGTAGCACTAGATTTAGGGGGCGAGGGGCTTGGACTAACACGAGCATTTGTGTTTTATTTGATGCCTTTGTGAGGTGTGCTGTCCCTTTCTTCGATAAGAGGTCTGAAGCAATAAAGCTTTTTATGCTTGTACAGTATCCAAGCCTCAAAAGAGAGTTTGACAAACCATTGGAAATTTCTACTCAGATGTCAACAAGGGTTATTTGAACAAGAGGTTGTGTGTGTATATGCAGTGTCTAAGGAGTCCCATCCTGTTTGCTCAATTCAACTATTCACAATAGCTATTTTTTAAATCGGCGCTCAGAAAAAAATATGACGTGTACTTCTGCTTCTGTTTATGCACGACAGGCTAAATCCAATTTTTGAAATCCTGTAGAAGATTATGAAAGAGATCAACAGGTAAAATATCTAGGGTTTTGAAATTTTTTTCGAAGTTTTAAATAAATCCTAACTTCTCTGATCTTGTACATTAATCGGCAGAATCAAAGCATTGAAGACCAAACCATTGGGAAAGGGGGGGGTAACAATTCCAATGAGGGACTTCACAGGGATGTTCTTACACTGAAACAAGGGTGTCCCAGTACAGCAATCGACTTGACAACTCTACAGAATACAATTCATGAGGACTGAGAATTGAGTGCACAGATGAATGAAGGTAATTACAATTCTGTTGGTGAGTGAGATGATAAGCTACCTGTATGGAATGCAGATTTATTTCCAGTTTGTTTTATGATACCTCCATGATCACCCCCTCCTACTTTTTATGCACATGGGTCCAACAGTATCAATGAAAACATCACGTTTGTACCAAAACCTGGGATGGAAAAGGGGGTCAAAGGTCACCACAGATTACCTCCAAATTACACCGGGGGATGTGATTATCACAGATACGTGTTGCAATCATCCTTCAAATAGTCTACCTTCCATGGCTACCCAGGAATTCCACCACACACGTAAACAGGCCTGTATCTGCCAGTGTCATGTACATGGCGAACTTATATGTCACCGCTGATTTGCGTGTGAATAGATTTACGTCTGCAGGTACACACGACACTTGACAAATACTTTTATGATGCGAATTACCATATAAATAGAAGTGCGTCTTCTGGTACACACTGGGTCTTGTAAGGAAAACATTGGTGGGGTGAATTATCAGAGCAGAGGTCATACAACAAGATGATGATGGCATTATTATTATCGGTTTCTGAAAAAAGTTAATGAATCAAAATGTCATTACATTCCATTTTCTTGAGCTTTCTCTCATTTGCTCACAGCTTTTAACTTTTTTTTGCTCTACGTATCTCTCTTTGCAAAAATCAGGGTTCTGGTTTTTTTCATAACCCTTGATTTTGTAATGTCAGTCTTACTATTACACGTCCACAGAGAAGGAAAAAATTTAGAGTGCAAACCAGTACTGTTGCTATGTTTTGCACTTTGAAAATATATATTTACAATGCATTGATGTAACCATCAATAGATGGTGGGGACTTTTAAGACTGAGGGCGCCCTAACATTCATGAATGCAGGGGGATAGTTTAACTTGAGTAGTGGTATGTTGAAATATCGCAAAATACAGGAAATAAAGTTTCATTTGTAAAAACAAGATGGTATTGTGTAAGCCTGGAAGATCAGTCACTTGCAGGGGCTCCTTTCACAAGATTTTGGAGGGTCTTCCAGTCTCATAAGAATTCGGCTCAACATAAGGTTTTTGAAAGTTTTATTGCATTATCATTCTCTGAGCTGGCATGATTCAGCCAAGATATTGTAAAGTGTGACTGATTTTCAGTTATTTATTTGACTTATTTATTTATTCAAGGAGCGACAGGCTTTTGCCCAATTACAGCTCCCAAGAAAAAAAGAACAAATGTTGATGGTTCAGTAAGAGAAACTTACTGGCTGGGTGATAGTTAGCAATGCGCAGAAAATGTAAATTCGTTAGCCAATCATGATTAGTTTTAGTAAAAATACAACAAACACATTGATAGTCATGAAAAACTGCAGGCACAAAAAAGTGTTTTTCTAAACATGCATTCTTCACTGCAAAAATCACGCTGTTAGTCTGAAAGATAGAGATAGAGATGGACGAGGGCACACACTAACACGACTGATTGCATGCGAGGAAAAGCTACCTTGAACTCTGCCTGCGTAGTCTGCTCTTTGTCGCCATCACATGCTGTATGTGCTCAATTTGCATGGTGTCTGCCGTTTGTTCTGAGTCGATTAGAGCTCCGGAGGTGGAGGGGGGAGCAGCGCTACAATAAAATGAGGTGAGGAATTTGATGGGAGGAAGAAATACCGGAGAGGAAGAAAGAAGAGGTCACACTGAGTTCAGTTGATGTTGGTGCTTGTATCCCATCATGCACCTTAGTGTACAGGTACTATGATAATGTGCTTGTAAGTGTGAATGAAGCATATACTACAATATCAATACTACAATATACTGTATTAAGTCACAGACTCACACACACACAAATTAAACATTTACATCACCAGTGTGGTCTCACTGTTGGCAAAATGTGCATGTTGATATGCTGGGCTTCTATCTGGCAAAAATCCTGGACATTTTAACGGCAAAAAATTCCTACTTTAATACAGGGGTGACAGCAAATCCATTTAATGATTGGTGGACCCTGGGGACGAGTATCAAAATGAAATGAGTCCTGCTGTCTAGTTTATGTATACTGTAATCATTCTTTATCGTAAAAGTGCAGCAGTATTCATTGGGAAAGTTGAAAGGTGAATTCACCAGTCTTTATAGCAAAAGATATGGATATGATGCTCTTAAACCATGGTTTCATTCCTAAAAATATCAATCATTGTGTTTGTCAATGTTGCTTTTCCTAATGCATAATAACATGGCACACAGATATGATTTTATTATAATCTTACCTTTCAGTTGTATTTTCAACGGCTGATTTTGTCTCCCTTTCCTTTTCTCTTGCACGTACCCTATCCACTTTTGCTGTCACTGAGGGCGCTGTTTCCTGACTTTTCTCCACCACCTCCACTTTGGTTTTTGGCTGTACTGGTGGCTTGCCCTCCAGCACTTCAATGCCCTTCTCTGGCTGTTTCTGTTCAACATCCTTTCTCTGTGTTGGCTGTGACTCCTCCACCTTAGGTCTCGCCTCTTTGGCCACTTCTTCTGCAGCCAGTCTGACCTCTCCAATATCAATGGTCTGGCCTCTTTGGCTTCTCAGCCTACCGACTCTGCGGGTCCTTGCTTGTGGCTTGTCGTCGGTCTGCTTCTCCCACAGCGAGATGTCCAGCTTCTTAGGTTTCTCAATGCGTTTCTCCACCAGCTGTTCAGCGGTCATTTCTTCCAGAGTTTCAGAAGCGATCTTCAACTCTTCTTCCGCCTTCCTCAACATCTCTTCGTCCTCCTGCTCCTCAATTTTCCGTGCCCTCGCTCTCATCAACTCCAGCAGCTGCGAGTCCTTTGTGGAGAGGGCGCTTCTCTTAGTGTCCTGTTGTTTCTGCACCTCCCTCTCCATTTCTTTGCTGGTCTTAAAAGAGGATGTTCTCCTCAGCGAAGACTTGCTCTCTCTCTCCACAGATAGCAAGCCTTTTGTCACTTCTCGGTCAGAAGTGCTCTCAAAACTTGGTGATTTCATCAAAACCGGTTGTTTTTCCGGTGCTTTTACTTCTAAATGTGTGGGTCTCATCTCGGTTTTCACATCTGCCTCGGGTTTCACTTCATGTTGCAATGGTTTCTGAACAACTTTTTCCACAGGTGTGGGCTCTGAGCGAGGTTGTGTTTTGGTTATATCCTCAACTGCCTTGGGTTTAGTTTCTACACGAGCCGGTGTCTTCTCCATCGCCAGAGCTCTGTTGTCTGATTTGGGTGCAACTTTGCTGGGTTCATCTATTTTTGGTGTGTGTTCGACCTGGGTTGGTCTTTTCACAGCCTTCTCTTCCTGTTTTGTTTTACCAATCTCAGCACCATTCACCTTCTTTGTTGTTTCTATAATCCTTGGTGCATCTTCTGATTTCTTCGTCAACTCTGTGGGTGACTTGGCTTCTTTGCCATTGCTCCTCACTTTCCTGCCCTCTTTCGCTTTTTGACTGATGTGTCATCCGATTTCGACTCTTTTATCCTAGGTGTTTGTTTCTCTCTGCGTTTCACCAGGTCTTCTTTCTCCGATCCGGAGCTTCTGAGGGGCTTTCTTCTTCTGCCGTCGCTGTCAGAGGAGTCTGATCCGATGGTCTTCCGACGCCATGGTTCTGGAGACGTTCTTCTCGTCTCTGCTTCTTTGAGGACGGTCGGAATCTGTGGCCGTCTTCGTGGCTGCTTTTTCAGGGACGCAGACTCTTCGTCCGTGCTGCTGAGAGGTGAATCAGTTCTGCGCAAACCAAGCCGGGAGCCAGGTTTTCTTTCATTTTTGGTATCTCAGTTTTTAATCCACTGTCCACCTTCGCCTGCACAGTATCTTTCCTCACTTTCTTTTCTGGTGACACGGCCCTTCCAGATGATCTCACTTTGGCCTCTGCCTTTTCTTGTAGCCTCTGTTCGATCCTTGAACTTTTGATGGCAGGGTCTGTGGCAGATCTACTCATCTTTTTCGAGTCAACCTTGGCATTGATTGAAATGCTATCGGACAGAGGTCTTCTTGGTGTCTTCCCACTCTCAGGAAGTCCCACAGATTCTTTTTTGGTCGGTGAAACAGTTCTCGGTTTGTCTTCTCTCTTTTTCAAGGATGGCCTGGAACTGAAAGGCCTACTGTCTGTACTCTTTACTGAAGCAGAGGAATCGGATGATATTGAACCGCGTCGCTGCTCATTCTCGGCCTGTTTCCGTACTTTCACGGGCTCAGCTGACTTTGTAGGTGAACGAACTCTCGGCCTGGTGCTTCCTTTTGTTTTATCATCAACCTTACTTCGCTGTGTTTTCACCCCTTCTTCCTTCTGAGCTGAGACAGTCGTTTTAGTCTGAACTGGCTCTTTCTTCTGCTCTTTTGTTTCTTTGTCTTTGGTAATTTCTGTCTTTTTCACCGTTTCCGTCTGTTTTTTCTCCTCCTCAGCAGAGACTCTGTCCTTCCCTCTTTCTTGCTCTTGCAATTTTTGTTTTTCTGGTTCTTTGCCTTTCTCCAATTCCTTCTCAGAATCCACACTCTTCGTGCGCCCCTTTGCTTTCTGTCCAAGCAGCGCTCGGCTCTCTTCAACTCTCTCGGCGAGAACCTTTGGACCTTTCCGCTCCGTAGCAGCTTTCTCAAACTTCTGAAGCAGTTTCTTGGTTTGTTTCCCCTCTGCAATTTGGCCCTGTCTTTTCACTGGTTTGGCAGAGGCGGCCGGGCTGTCTTTCTTGGTCTCCTGGTCTTTGACAACCTTCCTTGGCTCCGGTTCATCCCTCTTCACAGCCGAGCTTGCAGGAGTTTCATCGGGGGACGTTGGCTTCGTGGGAGGTGGGACTTCCTTCCGTTTGCCGGCGTCCACTGTGGTTGTTGGTGCTTCAGCTTCAAGTTTCTTGTTATCTTCTCGTTTCTCCACCTGCACAGAAATTGTACATGGATGATGACCAATCAACATCACTAATTCCATATCTTTGAATACAATTTTTGCAACACTTTCAATGACTAAAAACTTCATTTTATGATGAAACATTGATAAACAAGTCACCATCTACCATTTCCAATGCATGTCCTGTAATGCCATACAATCTTTGTCATAGCTTGTTCTCATACCTGAGAAAATATTCTTCAAACATATCTATTGTATTAAGTATCAGCGATTTCTTGAAGAGCGCCCCCAGTGGTCAGATTAGGTACAATTGATGTATGAGATGGTATGGTTTTGTTTCACTTTTCATCACTGGCGGTCTACCTTGCTGCAAATTAACTATCTGGTAGTCTTAAAATTTGCATATAATATGATTTTAACGCTAATATCTCTTTGAACAGAGTACAAGGTTATGATATGATATTTCCGTTGAACCTACATGTACTTAGCAAATTACACGTCTATTTTATGATATACAGAAACTAGCACAACTATTTACAAAGAAGAGATGCACTAACCAGTTCTTGAACTGGTTGACCTGGTTTCACACTGTCAGTCTTCTTCAACTCATCATAACTACTTGATGGTGTCAGCTGACTGCGTCTTTCTTTGAATCGCTGTTTGCCATCTGAGTCATCTCCAGACTTCTCTGGACTTTCAGTGCCGGGAGAAACTCCTTCAGCGTCTGTGACGAAAGCAAGGTACACACATGTAAGGTAAATATGGAATGATTGTTTGAAGTATTGGGAAATGACAGACAAAGTTTCGCAAGAATTGTTTGCAAAATGCAGAAGACGGTTCTCCGTACAAACGTTTTAACAAAATCTGAAACATGCCATGGTTGTACCTTGTATTTGTAAAAATTGTCCAAAATTCAAAAAGGCTATCATACTGGGTAATTATTGTAAGTTGAAACAGCGCCCTCAAGCAATACATGAGAATCGTTAGACAAGCTAGTATCATAAATGACAAACTATTCGTTACTGGAGATTTTCATAATCCAACAAATCGTGTATTCCAGATGAGAGAATCTTGCGACATTGAAATGCTTTAGTAAGAGTACACAAAAATAGTCCTCATTAGTGCTTGATTTTTTGTAGGAGAATTTTGCGTCTTAAAATGAAACTTTTACTCATACTTTGCCTTCAAAACTAAACTATTATCTTTCATGAGCAACGGTAACAATCTTGGGTAACTGTGCAAAATTAAAACCTACGTGTGTTTTCACCTAGTTGACAAGCATACTACATTCTGTCAAGTCAGTAAAAACCATGTTCACAGTGTCTATGTCAAAAGAACCTGCACATATTTCAAGTGTTTTGCCAACTAACTTGGCATGATGATGAATATGACATATGAACTTAGCAGTAGAAAGGGGTAATTTTTCCCACCATAATTTTACTGCAGCAATTTTTTACCAATTTTTATGAATTTTTCTGAAATTTTTAGATAATTTTTGACCGAATGGACGTCAAATTTCATTTTCTACTGTCTTTACAAAATTTTGGCAAAAATCTGAAAAAATTGATGAGGGTATATTTATGAAGGCAACAAAAATTGACTTTGGCGCTCAAAGTGTCAATCAGATAGTTCTAAGAAAGTTTACCTCTTTCTGGGGTGTTCAAGGCTGATCTCCTCCTGGCAGCTTTCTTTTCTTCTTTTCTCTTCCTCTTCCTTTCCAGTATTTCCAGACTCCGTGGTGACATCCCCCGGACAATATCCGATGCAATGGAAGACGCTAGGGAGTCGGAGTCACTGGGGGATTCTACGGGAGGTATGGAGGATCCTATTGATGCCTCTGAGTCCCTGCTCCGGAACGTTTGCCTATGGTCGGTGGCTGACTCAGTGGAGGTGCCCGAGTCTATGTGGTAAAATCTGTGCCGCCTTTCTGAAGCACTTCTTGAGAAAGGCTTGTCGGTGTCTTGGGTAGGCTTGTGCGTCTCAAGTGCTGGGCTGGAGGCATCAGTCTGCGTTAATGGGGAGAGTTTCTGTGGTCTTGCCGGGGTGGATTGTTCTGTCTCTTGTGAAATGCCCTTCTGATCTTTTGCAGGTGTAGCCAGTCTGTGAGTTGCCCTCTCTTTGCTTGCTTCGAGAGGCCTTGTAAATGTCCTGGTTTCACCTGGAGAGGGAGGTTCAACCGATGCCCTTTCAGCCTCTACAATAGATCTCGACCTTCTCCCTGTCCCGACGGTCTGCTCACCAACGGAAGGCACTCTCTGTGTGATTGCATCTCTTGTTGTAGTTTTCACCTGCTCTGAGTGAGATGGTACAGTTCGTGTCGCAGACACAGAATCCAGTGGTTCTCTTTCAGGTACTCTTTGTGGTACTTCTCTGGCGTCAGCTGCCGTTCTTCTAGCCGATGGACGCTCTTGAAAAGGTGCAGATCTTGCTCTCAAGCTTCTCCTCTCGGCAGGGCTCATCTCTGTCCTTGGTGATTCTGTCTTGCTGACCACTGAAAAAGTATGTGAGACATATGCACATGTGTAAAGGTCCTGGCACACTTCTGTAGTTGCATTCTATGTGAATAGGTTAAAGCCCATTGACACATTTGCTAATGCGAGAAACCTGGGATTGAGAAGGGCGCTTAAGCCCAGAATTCGAATGGACCACAGTACAAACAAAATCCCGTGCACAAAAATATGTGTATTCCAAGCGCATTGGTAAACATAGGTTTGTTTGTACTGCCATAACCCGTTGGCTTGGGCGTACTTAATCTGTAGAACACATCATGTCCTTTTAATTTCTGATTACAACCATTGAGTAGTACACCAAAATTATTTGATTCGATGCGCTACGCAGTTGCATATCTGCGCCAGTAATGAGATCTGTCGGCCAGTACAGTACAGTAAGAATGAAAACAATTGTTTGAATGCAACATGATAAGATGTTGACAGATATTTCAAATCTTGATGTGAGAATATGATACTCTACTTAACAGGGTATACGTCATTTTATCTGTAAATACATTAATGTATTACATACTCTTGGGTTTTCTTACAACAAACCAGCATTATTCATTCGGCATAGATTATAAATACTTTGGTAATTTGTAGAGCACAAGGTCAGCAACATGTACATGTATTTGCACACTTCTCAACACAGAACCCCGTTTCTTTGCTGACCTTTGACATCATGCCAGGATACAACTCCCCACCCCAAATCTGGGTTCAAAGATTAAAAACTTTTGTTTGGGAAGTTTATGCAGTCAGTAAATTTTCAGAAAATTCATAAAATACACAGAATATTATATATATTATAGCCGAAACAAGGGACTATGTGCCCAAGGGCAGGTGACCATTTGCCCTCCTGTTGTCAGGCAAATGGTCTTCTGCCTCAAGGGTACATAGTCTCTTGTTTGGTCTATAATGCTTCTATTACATGCCTCTCTTACATAGTTTTCATTCCAAATTTGTGGATTTATTTGCAAAGGAGAATAATATGCTTTATTTCTATGTTTAGTTGGACGAAAATCTGTTGAAAAATAGAATGACTTTCATAATCAAATGGCACATTGATATATTTAAATCACTGTTATGCAGTTTATCTATTTTTTATGCATAATTTTGAAAAAATTGGATTTTCTATGAAAAAAGTGACATCTGATCATTATAAATCCCGAAGTTGTCAAGTTGAAAATAGTTCCGGGTCACTTTCAGTCAAAATGAAGACTATGCGGCCTGCTATATCATCAACAAGTTACCATTGAATCCTACGGGGCACGCGATATTCGATATATGAGGCATGTAATAAAGGCAGGTAGTGCATGGTTTACAAAAACTCACCCTCTGTAGCAACTGGTGAAGTGACATCACTGCCTTCCCTGCGCAATCTTCTCCTTGACAACCGAGCCTCTGTGTATCTGTCAAAGCTACTCTCTTCGGTCTGTCTCAGCCTAGCATGAGAGAAACAACACAACTGGGTCAGGCTTGTGAAACACATGTACATCATGTTTTGAGAAAATATCTATTGATGTGTTAGATAATATGTAATTCAAACTCCTCGTTAATAATGACTTGTCTCAGAAGTAAAAGATTTCTCAAACTGAATTTTTTGCTCATTTTTTCAGATTTAAAGGAGAAATCTTTATGTTGGAGAAGTCCATTGTAAAATATTGTAGGGTCAATGACAGCGTCAGCTCTCTCAAATTGGTTACAAACACATAAAAAGTTTACATTTACAATGCAATAAAGATACACTCATGTAAACTTCATGCTTGTGTCTCTTATTTTACACAACATTATTCTGTAATTATTACTGTCCAATACAATTAGGCAACCTTCATTTCAGTTACCCTGTGAGTTACAAGTTAACACATAAGTGAGCAATTTACTCTTTTAAAAAACTGCCATGCCTCCCTGTGGCAAGCAATTGTTAATTCAGTTTACTTTCAGGACAACATGAAACAAATTTGGATACATTGTGGACACACAAAAACTGTCAATAGCCTGACATCAGCGAAATATATACAACAAATAGATATACAGGAAAACAGTTTATGATTTTATGATTTTGGTGTGCAACTTGTCACAAGCAATTTTTTGTAAATTTAAATTTTGTTCAATGGAAACAGACAATGTGATGACACATAGACACCAAAGAAAAGCATACTTTTGTGTGAAAACAAGGTTTTTTTGTAGTTCATTAACGGAGAAGTATCCATTTCCTTCACATCACATCCTTGTGAATCATGTTATTAATAGTTTTGGTTGTGATTGCAACTGAAATCACTACAACAACAATGAAGATGACAACGACAAATGACAATGATTATGATTGTCATAATGATGATCATACTGATAACAGAATGGTGATTGTCACAGAGCACACAGTGCTGACAAGTTAACTGCTGACAAGTACGCTACAGTACAATGTACATACTTGTATCCGTAGCTGTGATCTCTGCAACCCTATTTTTATACAAGTAAACACTTTGCAGGCACACCACATCAAATACAGTGTGATTCACACAACCCAGAGCTTTCTCTCATAAACACTACAACACAACGGATACCATTTTCTCAGTTAATTCATGACAGGTCGACAGACTGCGATAAAATTAACCACAGACTATGCATTGTGCTTGGTGACTGTCAGTATAGAAACACCACATTATTTCAATAACCTAAACAAGCAGAGAGGTCAGAGGTCAGCCGATGGGCTGACGGAGGTCACTGCATGCAACGGTGGGCAATGACAATTAAAACATTGTAATGGCAGGTTGGTAAGAGCCTGTCGGCTACAGGCAAAAGGACGGCACACTTTTAGCACGAGAAAGAAAAATTGACACACGTTTAGAATGGGAAAAACTTAGTATGTGATGGCACGGCAGAGAAACGTGGCTATGTCCTTGTTCACGTACACACTATGCCTGAATGACATTTTTTCTGTATTTTGGATACATCACACAAAGAAGGATGTGTACATGTATGAAATACTACCACTTGTTCAAAAGGTGTGCATGTATCTCTATATAATCTTGCTGACAATACCCCCAGAAGAATGCTATTACTGTAATATCAAGCCATATAAAGGGCCCCTTTTGTATTTCTCACTCACTTTTCAAAGTTCATACAGGCTTGATTTTTTCTGCCTTAAGCAAAAGGTAAAATGCGCTTTGGGGACAGATATTCGAGCTCTCACATTACAATTTTTTTTGGTATACCACTTGTTCGGGTTCATTTTGAAGCTCATGAAGTAAATAGTTTTCTGAGCTGATTTTCAAGAAAATCGAAAACTTTATTTTTTTTTCCCCACAGAGTTAACACAGGGATGGTGGCCATTTTGAATTTGAAGTGTTGGTAAATATTGGGTAATTTGTTTCTCTGGTACCAAATTTTGCACAACAGTGAACCCTAATTTTTATTCTTTATTTGAAAAGAGAATAGTTGAAAGTCAAATTGAGGAAAGTTTGAGCAAAAGTTTAAGTCTCTCAATTTCGAGACATCACATAAACACAGGACATCAACATTTTCATGTCACCTACATGTACATTTATCATTTCAATATTATTTCAATGCCATGGCTTGTTTGTTACGAGCACAAGTGTGAGAAGTTAGACATGCCAAACATGGTCTCATCCATCAGATCCCGTTCAAAGCACATTCCAGCAAGCTTGAATATTTACCACATTTGGCTTTTTTTGAGAACATTAAATTTTATGTTCTTCACAGCAATGTCCACATCTAAGCATGACTCTGCAAGTCAAGCTTTACTTCAGTATATCAAATAAATGTTGGGTCAGATTCATGTTTTGGCTGGTTTTGACCACAAAATGTTTCTGTCTTTCATACAAATATTTTTGAAAGCCTGATTCAGATTTCCCAATAGCTTGTGCATTAGAGAATATAGTCGGGACGATGAATGAATATGCCAATTTGATTGTGTATTCTTTAAGCAAAACACAAACACGAGGAAAAGAATAACGTTTTGTATTTCCTCGAGGTGTGCGATCATGGCAAGCGTTTTCTGGAATCTGCGTTGAACTTTGCATCTGGGGAATTATGGGTACTCGTATACATGTATGTACCGTGTGTACCTTTCTCTACGAGCTGCTCGTTTCAACTCAAGCATGTCAACAAGCTCTTGGGTTTCGGGAGAAATGTTGGGCTTGGTTGCGGTCCTGATACCATGGGAAGAGAGAGAGAATATAAAAGTGGATGCAATGGGAAGGTAATAAAAGATGGTATGCGATGCAGAAAACATGCAACAATACATGTATTGGGGTGACCATGCCTGTATGCAACTTCCAAACAGAGGTCTGAAGGAGAGATTCCCAAAATATATTAGACAAAAATTTGGAAATATCTACAACCAAGGAGTTGAAATTGAAGGCTTTGTAGAGGCCAGCAGACTACAAAAAGTCTGATCTCAAAATCCAAAGATACAAGGACTTGGAAAAATATGGCACACAGTCCATGTAGCCGACAATGAGATGCAAATGATATGCGGTTAAGGTCTCCTCAACTAACTTTCAGCTGGTTGCTCACTTTCTACTATTTTTATAGTATTTTATACAAAGGCACAGACTTATTCTACCTGCAACTTAAAACTGATAATGATTTTGTAGTTCATTCTTTACGATTTTTCATAGTTTTTGGTAGCCGGTCACAGACACTTTGTGTTCGTGTCGGCTACATGGACGATCTTCCAAAAATATTGCTTTGCTTTGAGAGAAGAAAGCAGATATGTAGTTGGTGTGTAGTCAGAGCACTGCATGTGCCAAACAGTGCCCTCAACAGCTGGCTATCAGCAGAGTTAGCCCCCAGAGAATTAATAGCAATACCAAAACACCACGAGGTCATGATATTAGTTGGTACACTGTCAGTGAGCAGTCTAAATGTACCAGTAGTGCATTAAAAGTTCATTGACTTGATCCGAGTCAGAGAAGCATTGATGTGGGCTTTCAAATATTAAAACTTCACATTGAAATCTGTGATGTCAATTCTACCGTGACACTAGAGATGTGCAGTCTCCTGGTGGTGACAGACAATGCTTATTAGTATACAAGTAGGACTAACTATGGTTGACTCTGCAAATTTTTTAGTTAAAGTATTTTTGGTTCAGTGTGAGAGGTCACACAGTGCATGTACTGTGTCCCTATTGGGTTCTGCTTTATAGACTGCAACAACATTACCCTTGTGCATGGTAACAGAAATTCCAGTATGGCAGGCACACCTAAAAGGATATCTGGACTAGAGTGTGTTGTGTCTGATGTACATGCAATGGCAAAGTGATGGAAATCCTGGCCGTGCCCTGTGAGATTCTTATGGATGCATTTACATGTATGTAGCATGTAGCAATGGCAAAGTGATGGAAATATGTCCGGAATATCAGAGATTTATTTATAATAATTTCCATGAACATGTATCCAAATCTGTTGACAGCAAACATTAGCATTATCCAATTAAGAGCTGTCATGTGTATTTTGTGTCCTTGACCTTGACAGGACAGATGGGCAGGATATTGTGTGGGAAGTAGCGGAGTTTAGATAGGAAGAGTCAGACATCTGTTTGGAGAGATGCTCACGTACTGAATGATCGACAAGCTTATAAAGTCCTGAAGATTTTAATTTCAATGCACACAAATAGAACTTTGTGTGGGGTGTTTTCAATCAGACAAGACGATTGGTAGGAAACTTCAATCAACATACATGTACATGCGAATATGACCGATGTATACATCTACCAGCACCTGCAATCAGGCACTTTTGCACTGGTACACAGCACAGTTGTGTAGCTGAGCTGGATTCCTCTTGCAATAAGCAGAAAAGCTGTTCTATATTCACGAATGACCTACTTGGAAAATCTACGTTGGCTACTATCAGAATACTCTATACAACTGTGGATACAGGAACTGTAGAGGGTGACATTCCCTGCATAGCAATTGCTCTTCCCATTTGATGTACTGGTATACGTGTATGGTGCAATAATTCAAAATTAAACAGAATTATTTTTCATACGACAGTTGTACTAAAATCAGGACAATTCCTGTCAGTATTTTTATAGAAAATAATACTTCCTATCACTGTATACTGCACGTTTTGTGATGTGTTAGGAGTGTTCATATTTAACATGGGTAAGGTCTGATTTCTTCTTGCCTACAATAGGATCAACAACTGCCTCTGTATCTAAACACTTGCAGTGATATTTGAGAAACCACGTTTCTATGCAAGAATCAGATGTGAAACAACATTTCTGACTGTAAATATTATGATATTTTCTGACTTTCAATGATACACTGTACAGTGCAAGTACATGCATCCTGAGAACTACCAGTCACTGTATACCCACTGAGAAATGATGATACACTCAATAAAATACCATGGAACAATATCTATGTTTACGCAGGACAACAGCTGAGAGGACGAATACAAGCTTATTTACAACAATGGCAAATAAATACACATGGTGTAATATAATTCTCATCTTCTATAAGGGGGAAAGGTCACACGTTCCTATAAAACTTAATATTGTGGCCTAGGCAAAAGGGCATGAGAGCTTCATAGGAAGTCTTTCACTCACCTTGGGGATGTTGCTCTCCCTGCAGCTGTCTCATCAGAACCTGTTTCCTTGGCAACAGGGCTGACAACCCTTGGTGAACGCTGAGACAGGGAGCCATCAGCTTCGTCTCCTCGCAGACTTGCACTTCTCGAACTTCGTGAGGGCGCAGAGTCAACATCCCTACTTGTTGTGGCAGTGGTATCGGCAGTCCTATCTCGGTCACGATCGAGGCCGTATTTTTTCCGGAGATATGAGTAATCAGTATCCTCTGGTTTGCCAGACTCATCGTTTGTCGGCCGGCTTTGCAGAGTTGAACTGTCTGAACCTTTTCTGTCCTTGCTCTTGGCAATCAAGTCTTCTGCTCGTTTCAAAGTGTCAGAGGTCAGACCCAAGTCAGTGTTGCTCCTGCGATTTGCATATTTGAATTTTCGGGTGGATGAATCCGCCTTTAAGTCCAAGTCGTCGGCGATGCCGTACTTTTGCGCAAGCTCTTTCCTTCTCTTGTCCTTATACTCTGCTATCCGTTTCGCCCTTGCATCACTGTCCTCAGATGAATCCGACGACACCTGCCCGCTTCCACGTTTTGCAGTCAAGGCCCCAACTGCGGAAGTCGTGTCTGCATCGCGACTCGACCTTGACGGCTGAACTCGCGAGGAGAGCGTGTCTTCGGCAGTTGGGTGTGAAATCTCACCGTTTGAGGTGATATGACTGGTATCTGGCACTTCTCTGGCCTTCCTCTCTTTCCTACTGAGGTCTGAATCCCTCTCCGTCAATTTTGAAGTCCTATCTGGTAAATCCTTAGTCCTCTCTGATACCCCTGCATCTCTTGTCCTTGCATACCTATTATAAATATCAAGATCTTCATCATACTTGTCCACACGAGTTCGGGTTGACGACCGACTCCCGACATCTAGATTGTAATCCCTCGACCTACGAATTGGAGAATTCCTATCAAACTCTTGCCTTGTTGGGGACCGCAGTCGATCTTCCTGCAGAGTTCTGTTGCTGCGTACACTATCTGTAGATGTCGGAGCACGTTGGTCAGACTCTTTACCGCCGTCATCGAGAAGTGCCTTCCGTGACGATCTAACGTCTCGATCGTAATTCTTTCCATATTTTGTATCCGATGTTTTGTCAGTCAATCCATCATCAGAATACTTTGATGTAATGCCAGTGCTGGTTTTGTAGTTGTTATCCAGGTGGCTGTGCCTTCCAAGGTCATAATCAAAGCTTTTACTACCGCGTCCCGTGTCCGCTATTCCATGCGAGGGGCTCAGTCGCGAATGGCCATCAACACTAGCAGTAGACCCTTTCCGGTTGTAGTCGACTCTTCCCTCTCCCCTGGAAGTGTCCGATGAATCACTGTCAAGACGTCGGCGATACGACAAATCACGGTCGTAACTCCGATCAGCTGTCAGACGCTGGTATCTCTTCTCGCTTTCATCTTTTGTTCGGTGTCTCCAGTAACGACCGCTGGTGCTACGATCCGAGTCTGAATCAACGTTCCGGCTTTGCTCATTCCATCCAATGATATCACTCTCAGATTTCTTCTGGTTTCCAGGGTTGCTGGAAGACCGACCTGTATCCCCGAATAAAGCTCGTCGTCTCTCTGCTGAGGTTGCCAATGGTTTCTCACTGGTTATTCTTTCACGTAATTTAGAAACTGTGCACAGAGAAAAAAAAGAAAGATATTTTGGCAATGGTTCTACTCTGGAGTGAAAAGGACGCGATGTGTTCTACAGGCTCAGTACACTGTATGCCTCAGAGATCATGTGATGGCAGTGCAACCAAACCAATGTACATGTACATGTACAAACGCAAATGGAAACAAGCATTTCATTGCGCATTTGTGAACATGTTTTTTTTTGTACAGTGGTCCATTTGAATCAAGGGTTTAACCTACCATACAGAACATCTTGGTACATATCTGAAAATATACAGCAATGAATAAAACCTTGACAGGATGATGTACAGTCAACTAAAAGCCGCCAGGTGTACAGGCAACTTTGTCTACATGTATGTGACGATTTTTATGTCATGGAAAAAAATGCTAATTTCTTTATGAGTATGTCTTTGACCCCTGCATGTACATGCTAACTTGTGGACTGTTAATGGGCCATCATGAAACACAAGAATAATGGGTATATAACTGTAGAGAAGTTCCTTCACAAAAGTCAGTGTGAAAAGGACAATATGTTTTGTCTGACTATCAATTCCCTAAATGGTCTTTTGATTCCAAGATAAAACAATTGGTAAACAGAATAAAGTATACTGAAACAAAGACACTTATTTATAAACCACTCCATATAGACTTTCCATCTAACATCACAAACGGATGCAAACACACACACATGCACTAACACACTCTATCCCTCAGGAAACATTATTCCATTCATTATATCTTCCTTTTCCAATTTTTTTCCGTCACAAAGCCACAGTAAACAAACACTTGATGGCAAAGAATAAAGTATATCGCCATAATCAATAATATTATATAGGGCTCAGCCCTGGTGTCGCGCCAGGGGTTAAGATTGGCAATGTTATTTGTATTGATTCATGATAAACTGTAATTGTTACTTCATAAACTTTTACTAATATATATGACAACTATGCCCAGTTTTCCCTCTGATGAAAGCAGTTCACGTACACGACGACGTCAAACCCTGCAGCAGGGCAGGTATAGATTTTCTGTAGCGTGTAAAAATTTTGGAAAAAAATTGGCAATTTTTACAATAACAGCCTATTGCGTTAAACAAGGGACGTATTATGCAATCATTATCATTGCAATGGTAACCACACTGCCCAACTTCCACTTGCAAGCTGAAAACTACACGGAAACTATAGCGTTCCGTCCAAAAAAATGGCTAATTATTGACACAGGGGGCGCTCTTCTATAATTCAATCCCAGCATTCTTTGCGTATGCCCACGTTCATAGGCACGACAGTTTCTCCCCCTATCTATATTAACGATATTTTGTATCAGCGACAAGGTGCATAATAACATTTACTGGCTAATAAAAGAGGTATATTTTATAAAAGGCATGTTATATAATAGTAATTGTTTCGTATTTGTTTATTTACGAGTATTCAAAAAAAAACATGGCGGCGCCCATGAAAGAAGGGTACACTTCCGGTTACTCGCATAGTGTTATTATGAATAAGCGCATGCGTAGTCAGTAAGCCGCTGGCGCGACTATTAATGTCATATTTATTTTTGGTGCTGACATGGAAAAAGACAATAACATCGAGAATGAAAGAGAAAGACATTAAAACTCAAATTTCCTAAAATGACAGGAAACTGACATAAAGAAACCCAGACACAATGAAGGATGAAAATTATGCAAAGTGGTATAAAGTACTGCAGAAATGTGATTTGACATTTTCCATTTCAGATGTATCTTACCCGAGGGGATTAGTCACCAAATGGATTATTTCCCACTGAATGGATCTCAAGGAAATCACTGTAACAATGTATCTTATTTAAATGGAAAACACAGGCCCCGATGGGAGATTGTCGTCTCATTGAGAATCCAAAGCAGCCTCCTCCTCAGCACTGAGATTTTGACGGGGTGTGTGAAATTTTGACAATAAAGTGTGATTTTGACGGGGTGTGAAATTTTGACAATAAAGTGTGATTCGAGCAACACTGATCGATCATGAATAACAGCTTGAAATAGGAAGTGTTGCCATACTGAGTGATGGAAGATTCAGTCTGACCTTTGAACTCTGGAAGTACTCTGTATTCAGCAAAGTTCTAGTCTGAATTTCAATGATCACTTCAGTAAAGTTTGAGTGCAACCTTTGTGATCTTTGGGTCAATTGTGACACATCAGAAGTGCAAATTTTTTTGAGAAGTTTGATTTCTGTACATACATAAGCAGCTCTTCAGTTTTGTGAACACATTTACAATTTTACATATTTCGATCATTAAAGTTGTCCACACCAACCATCTACCTTGTCCCTGAAATTCATATACATGGGATCAGCCAAAACATTCAGAATAGTGCATGGGCTGTGCTACAGTCTTGACTTTGAAAAGGTAAGTTCAAATGTTATTCTGACTGTAAATATAATACATCATAACTTGCAATCCCTCGCTGATGGAAGCTGTTCATTGGCACTCTATAATGCAATGTAAAAATTGGATTATTTTGTGACATACTTGTTGTGTATATGGCCAAAATCTATAAAGTCTTGAACTGGATACACATACATGTATACATGTACATATATCCCATATTTGTCTGTGCTGATATTGAACAAGGCTGCTTAATATTTGATATAACACAACCGCAATGCTTTGATGTGTTGTACTTCATGTAGGTCAAGTCAATATGGGAAAAGTTTTCGCACATTTACATCATGTGATATCGCAGTTATAAACCTCTGATAGCCGAGCGTATCTTAGCATTCTCGATACAACTGTGATGAATCACTCTCGCATAATATTCAGTGACTCATCCTAGCATCCGTTGTCTGACCTGTACTCGGGCTCTTTTCAAAAGCCTTTGATTAAGTTTCTCAAAATGCAATACATCTGAGGGAGCTGGGCTCATCTGATATGCAGAACAAACATTAATCCCTTCGCACGGGAGAAGATCGCGTGGAATATATGTACACTACACTCCGCATCACAAACCAATCTCACTGATATTGAATTTCTGCACAGAGTCCAACTCCTGAGTATTGAGAAATGGGATTAATATCACACGCTGAATTATTGGCATGTCAGAATTGCAATAATGAATGGTGATAAAACTGCATTTTCCCCGCAGCTAGGCTTACCTTTCAAAATTTGCAAGTAACAACGTAATTACATTATATCCATTACTGACATAATTGAAAATGGAGACAATTTTTACCGTATGACAAAGTACCGTGGCCACTGAACACAACCATTTGCCATCTTTTTCATTGAAATATCCTCTGTGCTAAAACGTTTTAAAGTTTAACCGTACGTCAAAATGAACACTTTTCAAAAATCATTTCCAAAAGTAAAATATCAAGATAATATTTCCGAATTACTACATGTCTTAACCCTTTCACCACCATGGTTTGTCCCAAATCCATTGTTTTCTATGGTAAAGTTGGACCTGTATACAGGAAACTGGGGTTGAAAGGGTTAAAGCCAATGGATGCTAACCATGGAGAGCTTCCACACCTACATGTACTTGCCGTCCGAACCGGAATCGTTTCAGATTTGTATATATTACTCCCAGTAGCTTTACAAATATTGTATGCATGAAGTTATAAGCCATAAAATGAGAATTCGAGAATTGCAATTTCTTGTTTCATTGAAATAGCCACATACACTGGAACTGTTGAACTCTTTAATTTAAATGTTACGCTAGAGTTTAAATGTGGCTCAATAAAATCAACTAAAATGGTATATATAAAATGTGCATTTGTTTGCTTACTTGTTTTTTTGTCGGTAAAATTTGTTTTTGTCATGATAACAAATTCACACCTGAGCTAAAATGGATATTAATTAACACTTCAAGAAATTAAATTACACGGGTGACTAGAGACCTCTCTATTCTGCATCAAAGTAAGTAATGTGTCACGTTCTATGCACTTCATCAACATTCATTTTCCTTTTCCTTCTCCCTACACTGCACTGCAATTCATTTGAATTCTGAGTCAGACACGCAGTAAACTGCAAAATGGATTACGGGCCCGCCATGCCAATCCCCTTGGTTACATAATGTGAAAATGAATGTGGGGTGAATTATACGTCTAATCTGTGGATACAAAACCAGTTATTGTCTGGATTCTGTTTTTTACGTACCTGTTCGTGACATTTCTTCATCTCCACCGTCACCTTCTCTGACAGACTTTTGATAGGTACTTCCGGGGTGTTTCCTGCAAGAGAAAGATACACGGTTTAGCCGACATCAGAGCTATCGTCACATTGTACAGAATCCAATTCAGGTGCTATGATACATGGTAATTAGCATGACTGTCACTTTCAATACTGTCAGGGATTATGTCCTCTGTGACGATCAATCTAACTACGTGCATATATATCCACATCTTTGTGACTGCCCACACACCATGTACTTTGGGCTTCCATGATTGAAATTTTGGCTGAAACACATTTCCGAGGCAGTGGTCACGTCCATATGGCACAAAGTGTACATGCCAAATTGACAAAATGTTGTCAATAAACTTACTATACTAGGTTTCTACACTTTTGTACTCTCTAATTCTTTTTTTATCCATTTAATTTTTTGACCCACAAAGGTTTCTCAGTTACATGCACACATGTTTAGAAGCACACCACAGTGCAAATGATAAATATAACTAATCAATTCGTATATGTAAATTAGGACCATTGTAAAATAAAACTGACATGCTTTTTACAGTGACAAACCTGACATAGCAACATAGCCAATGATAAAAGCCTCTGATCTAAATTTCAAGGGTTTTGTGTAACATTTCCAACTGGAGTTTGATCAACGTCATTCAATTTAACCTTTTCCTGCAAGACAGTAATAACTGTATCACTTCCCCATCAGCCAAGTCAGTAAAAAGCGGTATTGAGCCAAAACATGACGTATTTTCACCCACTTGGCTTGGTATGTTATAGCATCTTTTGTCCAAAAAAAAATCAACTTTACAGTATTATGTTTTCAACAGCCTTCAAATGTACAGTATTATGTTAAAATACATCATATGGAATACGTTGTGTTTCTTTAATTTTAACCATCTTGACCTGGTGGTGAAATATGGACTTGGCAGGAAAAGGGTTAAATTTGAAGGTTGGGTACATTGCTCAGGAACTTACGCCAAGCTTAGGTCAGCATTTGAACTATAATTGATATTTGCCACTCATCATATTGGTGTTTATTTCAATCTCGCAAAAAACATACTTGGTTCTTTTTTTCATAAGAGTCAATTTAGCTTGACGTATTTGAAATGTTTCAGCTCCTAGCAAGAGGTTTCACGGTGGAAATTCCTGAGCTAGCTCAGAGCTCGCTGCATGTGAATCTTAATACCATGGAAAGGCAATTACAACTGACACCAAGTGTTGCAAAGTTCCATTCCAGATAAATTTTCCAGGCCAAGGAGCTAATTGGGAGGGGAAAGGAGTGGGAAGTAATATGCCACGGAATCAAAACAGAGTTTCCATATGTCACATCCGACAATTGAAGGAGATTGGAATATAATGACTAAAAAATAATTGCACTTAAAACACAATATGGACAGAGATTAGTAAATGCACAACGGGAGAGAAACAATACAAAGGAACAATAATAAATGGTAACGTGATGCAACAGTTGGTTCTCTTGTTTTGTTGGAAAGTTAATGTTGATATGGAGAAAGACATTCTTGCAGAGAAATTCTAGATGTTTATGAAGACAGCAACCCTGAGGTGTGCAAAAACAAAACACTCTTACAGCTTAATTCAAAACTTCACCCATAACAGTCCCTGTGGTTTGACCATTATTATATCAATTGTAAGATCAAGCCCCTGGTAGCCCCCCTCTCTCTCCTCCCCCCCCTCTCTCACCCTGAAGCTGGACAAACCCACTCACACATGAAACCCTAGAGGCTTTCAGGTCATCTAAGGCCACCTTGACAATCAGCCCAGTTATCCAGGATTCCCAGGTGTCATTATCAGTGACATTTTTACACCAATTCCCATGACGCTACATTCCATGGAGAGCAATGGAAGTGCAATTTGAAGAGCATTAACCCCTTTCCTGTCAGGTTTATCTGTCACCATCGGGTTCAAATTGGTTAATCAAGTGAGGCATTACTTGTCCCAGACACGTACTCTGCAATTTGACAGACTTGACTGTTTTAGGACCACTGAAAACATACATCAACATGACATTCACCAACTTGTACTGTTGAGAGAAAAGTCCCTGCAGTGTTTTTTCCTGACTTGACCTAATAGCAGAGTGCATGGCACAGTAATGTGTGTCTAACAGAAGCTATCTAGGTATTTAGGTATGTTGATTTCTATTGACTTGATCGAAGATCTTCAAATGGTAACATCTATTAATTCTCATCATACATGTCACCATCACGTCAAGTTGGTTAACACTCATGAAGCATAGCACATCCCATATAAAATTGAACATTTGAAGGTCCCTGAAAACTGAGATACTGTATTCACAATTTTTACAGACTAAAGCTGCTATAACATACCAAGCCAAGTGGGTGGAAATACATATGGGTTTGGCTCAATACTACTTTTTACTGACTTGGCAGATGGGAAAGTGATACACTGGTAGGAAAGAGGGGTTATTATAAAATTATGTTACATCGGATATGTCAATGCTATCCCTGATGCACAGTATCAAGACATACCCAACAGCCTAGAGACTAGAACAACAGTGTTCATTGACAGGTATCAACAGTCAGCAGACACACAGACAAAGTAAAATCAGTTTACCTTTCCACTAGATGTTGGTATGTTTTCCTCGGAGATTTGTCCCCTGCCTCTAAAAACTCCCGCCTCCTAGCTGAGCCAGGGCTGCTGGGATCTGTAATATGGAAAAAGAAAATGAAGGTTTTCCTCTTTAGTGTTAAACTAGATTGTGGATGGGTGAATTGCAAGGTTTCATCAGTTCAAAAGGCAATCACTTGTTTTGAAGCCAACAGGAATATTATCCGAGTACTCTTTTCATAAGTTAAGCATGCAATCATAGCCCCTCAATTGGCGGGTTTATATGATGCAATTCAGAGTGGAAACTTCTGCACAGCGCAATGGTGAAACCACAGATATTTTACGAAATTGAAAATTTGCTGGTCAATGTCTTTGCTTCATATTACTCAGAGTAAAAACACAGCAATCTCAAAGTTACATGTACAGTCGTTTGTCAATAATGAGCATTGAGTAGCCATTCAAATCATTCATTCAAGGAGGTTCAGTGAACTTTGTGATTGATAAAAGTGAAGATTTTCAAGTTTGAGTAAACTTTAGAAGCCTTGCTTACATGTACCTAAAGGTACATGTACCATGTGAAGCTTACATTTGAAGGACAAAGGAATGCTTGCACTGAGCATTACAGCCCTAAAACTTGGTCAACAAGACAGTAAAAATAGCGGCAATGACAGACAAAAATCAAATATTGACCAACATCAAGGTTAACTGTGTCACTGAGGGTCAATGCAATGACAGAAGTTGTTTGAAAACAAACAGTTTCATCACAGTTCACGACCGAAGTCTCACAATGGCAAAGTACAATATTTACATCGTCAAGTGCACAGTTGAGCTATCCGTTTGTCAATTCTGAAGAACGATATAGTCTTCACAGAAAGACTGAAACATCAACTTTTAAATCAAGGACGTAGTCTGCATTTACATGTGTATACGCAATCCCCAACGGACAGATGAGTATCACAAAATGGACCGTCACAAGAGCCAAAAAGCTGTTCTTTTTTTCTCAACCAACATGACAGGCAGAAAGAGTTTGACTGAATCGTACCTTTGAAGTCGCTGGCTTCTTACTTTGTCACCAAACTGACATTGGACAGACGACACAAAAATAGAAAATGACATCAGCTGACAGACCCGACGTTGAACTGCCTGACACACTTAATGTTTATATATACAGATGTCTCACCGACTGACCTGACCGCGATGCTAACAAGGGTTTTCAAAATTACAGACACTTGATCCCCCTCTATCGCTGTCAAATTTCATAATTTGTTTTTCCAAAACTTTCATTTATGCTTTGTATTATAAGCATTGGAAACCAAAACACAGGCATTATTTGATGCCAAACAAATATTTTTGGTGAGAAATTTCTTTTTGGTGAATGTTGACTTGCATGGGCCCCTTGCTTGGTATGTTATCTGTTACCATAAATAGAGCTTCACTGTTTTCCGTCTTATCCCAAATATGGAACGGCCAAGGAGGACAGAAACAAGCATACGACGCAATCTCTGCCAATGAGATTCTCTCTTTCTATTTCTAGCCTAGGTCTGGGCAAACCCCCAAAGTTGTAAATGTTGGCAATTACATATTTTGTCAAGACTTAAACAAAGAATATTAACGGAATCAAATCGATCACGCCTCGGTTAGATAATCCACTTAATTCTGATATTGTGTGATGCTGATGTACCTCTAAGTACTTGTACACAGAACACTTGAAGTATGGGAAAGTCTTAAATTATTATTCGCAATTGACATAAACTTAAGGTCAACACCCAACGGGACATATGACAAAAGTGCACTTATGAAAATATTTTCAGAGACACACTCATGAAGTTTGTCTTGAAGATGTACTTCGCATATTGAATTTCACAAGCACTTTTTGCTTACACTGTACAGTCTTGTATTACTTCTAGCTCACTTTTGGAGAATATTGTAGGAAACTGTCGTACTATCTTTTACAAATATATATATATATATATATATATATATATATATATATATATATATATATATATATATATATATATATATATATATATATTTATTTATATATATATATAATTTTTTTTTTTTAACTGCAGATTGATGATGACTGAAAAACCAATTTTACATGGGCATCATAAAAATTTTGACCTGCTTTTCTGCAGAAAGTAAATGAATGAGTCTGATTTGAAAGAATGTGGCAGCCATATATGATCATTTGCGGAAGCACAGTGCACATTGTGAATGCCAATGATGACAGCATTCCTGACGAACTAAGTTTGCAACCTCCAGACGTCTGACACCTTGGAATATGAATACATGAGAGATTTCATGAAAGTACAGAAAGTGAACAGACATGACTAATAATACTCCCCTGTAAAGTGATATGTGGCCTTGCAGATTTTTGACCCAGATTGAAAATCAATATGTGATGTTTGGGCAGAAAATAACTGCATTCGGCTAGAGTTGAGGTCATTCAGATAGACTGTGAGGGACAATGTCAAGTGAAAGGTTAAACACATCAGTAACCAAAGAATGATAAATTCCTCTCGATGGGAGGTGCAAATTGCCACCACAAAAAGCTGTTGAGAAATAGTTTAGTGCTGAGCCTCATACCTACCCTCAACACTGCAACATACATGCAGGTAGAGAGATCACAATATGCTGTCAAACACATTAACAATTCCATCCAGCATCTGTAGGCAGACCACGTCTTCAATTTAAATCCAACAGCATATTATTACTGGTCAGAAATAAAAAATCTAACCGAATTTGTGGAAAATATGAACAACGGAAGAAAGGAATAATATTCATCTGACTGAGTTATTAATTTTCTGAAGAGTTTCGGAAGTTGAGGTCCGGTATCTGTAACCGACATGTGTCTGAATTAGCTGTACGTGAGATACTGCATTCAGTCAACTGAGAACAAACAAAGATTCCCAATGGAATCAATCAGCCCTTATCGGCAATAACAACTTTGGATGCATTTGTATATCCGCTTGCAACTTCCCGCGAGTAAGGCTGTACCGAAACCCGTACACGGTGAGGGACCGTGGGCTGTATCACGTAAAGTGAACATACACTGCACCAGTGTTTCGGACTGGGCATGTTCGGGAAAGGAGCGTTTGCGTTCTAGTAGATTTGGCTCACAGATCACTCTGGAAAACTAGGTGTTTTTTAGATTCAAACTATCAATGATATATCAAATGAAGGAGACACATTAAATGGCAGATCCATGGCACGATCGACGTAGCAGAGCTACCGAGAAGGCGGGCCCCATGCCCGAAGCCGATACTTGCGTGTCCACTGTACGTCGGATGGGAAACGCAACAATTGAAGATTTGCTTATGGGAACGAAATAAAATAGCAGATTTTTAGCCCAAAGTTCAAAAATACTCCATTGTCCTCTGAGCAGAACGTTGTTACTTTCTTTACAAATATGTAAACAATAGCTTACTGAAATGCTGTGATTTGCTCCTTTGTTTTGTCTATGTGCGTATTACGGCTGCATGCAGTTTACAACCTGTGCAAGAACCACCGGTCAAACCGATTTAAACTTTTCAAATTCAAATATCTGCTGCTGCGTTTCCCTACTCATGAAGAAAGCACTAAATACATACCAAAAACTGAAGTCGAAGGGCTGAACTCCGGACAAACCTTTGGTAAAAGCGAGAGGACTCTGCTTTCGCGGGGCAGAAAGAAACATGGCACCCTCCAGTGGACAGTGTCAAAGGTTATGCGGGGTCACAATGCGGCTTATTTGCATAACAAAGAATTCGAGCCACTCCACTCTCAAATCAGCGAACGGAAGAATTTTTTCAGGAGTTTTTGAAAGGATTTTGAGAACACTAAATTTTAGTGCTAAAATAAAAAAAATTCTTATAAAGCCCTTTGATGCAAAGCATTATTGGAAAAAGCAAAATTTGATTTTTTTATTTGAGTATTTTGGTTTTTGAACGTGGTCACTTGCACTTGCACTCAAGGTCAAAAGACTGATAAAATCGATAGTCTCTGGTAATTGATCTACTATTGAGTTAATATGTGAAAGGGCAATTAAACATTAACTAATTACTGATGAAACACAACAAGACATTAAAACCATTAGAGAATGAGACGGGTGGGGTGGGGGTTGGAAGTTTTTAGAGAAGACTCTCTCTCTCTCTCTCTCTCTCTCTCTCTCTCTCTCTCTCTCTCATTTCACATTTGTCAGTCAAGATTATCAAGTCCATTGATAAAACAATATCACTTTCCTACTTTCCTTGTCTGTCTTCCTACATCTCACCTCATCCATAACAAACTACTCTCTTTGTTTGGAACTCACCATATATGAAAATTGTTCTAAAATGACTTTATTAACTTCTATGGAATCTTATTTTTCTACGGAAAATGGGGCAAAAACCTCAATAAACTTCTATAGAATTTGTATAGATATAGAATATTTATATTCTATAGAAGTTCCATATATATAATAGTCTTAGTCTTTTTCACGAGGAGCACCTGATTTTTCCACCTTTCTGATCAGACTTACAAGCTCTTCAACACTCCAGGCAACCCTTGTACCTAATACTAGTAACCTGTTCAACCAGTTCCCTGAGGTATTTTTGCCTATCTGACCATCACATATCTGACCATCACAAACAATGGTCATATTGTGTTACACTGCCCCTCAGAGGTGATTGGGTTCAAACCACTCCACATAGCTGCAAAATACACATGCAGGGCAATATACCCATCTTGCCACTCCGTGAGGTAAATTTACACAAGTTTTAACAGATTGTGACTGTAAACAAGGAAAAAACTCCAGAAGGAAAAAGTGACAAAAGATTCAACGGCTGGGTCAAACTGTGCAATCACAGATACAAGGTGGGGAATACTAATGGTCTTGATACTGCTAAATGGTTTAGCAAACCCACTGTGATTGTCCACACCTGGCTCTGGAGAAATAAGGGCAGTTGATACGTCAAATGCCACGCACCGGCCTACTCCATCTTCCTCACACAGAAATCAAACACCAAGCCGACTGACCTTGTGGCGGTGAGGACACTGCTCCAGTGTTGTCATGCACACTTGTTGACAATGAGACACTTTTGTTCCAAAGGAGAAGAAAAACATCACTTCATTGCCATAGACGGCCCATTTATTTTTATGGCTGGCCATTTTTCATCAGCGCCTCAAGCAGCTACCTGTCTTATTAACTTGACATTTCAATTCTCACATGTCACCAGACGAATAAAACGCTGCGCTAGCATTTTCCATTGCAAAAAAAGTGTGTCATTTCAAGAAGTTTAATGTAAGAGAAATCTCTGCATGCTGCGAATATTTGTAATATAGCGGAGAAAAATTTCATACAATTTTGTTCCACATGTTGGGTTCTGTTTTTATTAGAGTTTTATTTTTCAGTTTCTTAGTCTAACAATTGTATTTTTGGTAATTTGATCTGTTAATCCATCAAATATAGCATATATAGGCTAATGTGAATTTTGAAATGAAGTTTCATAGCATACGTACAGAATGTTTACAATCACTGAAGATATCGATACAGTTGTAGATGTGAAAGTATGACAAGCATTACTTTGCATTTTGGTTTCATGACTGTAATATCAAATCTTTTGTTTGAGAATTAACCCTTTGAGTGCTGTAATTTTTCCCACCAAAATTTCAGTGCAAAATTTTACCTATTTTTATGAATTTTACGGTAAGTTTTTTGATAATTTAGGATCAAATCATCATAACTTTTGTTACGTGCAGAGAAAACGAACAAAAGGGTGAACTCAGCAGTTTCCGTTTAAACAAAATTTATTACGAAACAAAAACTAATTGCTAAGTTAGGGACAGAGTACAAGCTTTAAAAGTGTACAGACTACTTATCTCAGCTGGGACGGCAAAGCTCCAGTCTCAGAGTTGTAACAGTCAGTTGGATGAATGAACAGTCCTTTGGCTTGCAGGCTTGAAGCTGCACAAAGACCACAGTATAAATCCAGCGTTGACAGTGAAGGTCTTGAAAAGTCTTGAGAATGACTACTGCTGGAGTTTAGTAACACACAAGAGACACGATCCCAAAAGTCTGACTGGAAGCTGTGCACGTCCCTTTTATAAAGGCATGTAAGAACAATCTAGAACCTTTTATTGACATGCTAATTACTGTTCTAAATTATCTCCCTTACACAACTAATCAACTTTCCAGAACATTCCAAACATGACTAATTGAATTCAAGGTTGTGAGGTCATCAAGGGCAGTGACCTTGGGAATGTTCTAGACTGATTGAACTCAGGTCATGATGAGTGTGGGGGAAATGACCTACATAACACACCCCCTCTTCAAAAAAAGAAAATTTTTCAAAGAAAAATCTTTCTTTTACAAATGTAATCTTGAAAGGATTTAAGTACTCAATTTTGTTTTACTCTAAAGTAAAATTTCTTGAAAGTGAACAACAATAAAATTTCTTGAAAGTGAACAACAAAATTTCTAAATACGAGAGAGACAGTCTGCAATTAAATTGTCTCTGCCTTTGATATGTCTAATGTCAAGATTAAACTCCTGTAACATTAAACTCCATCTTAGCATCTCTGATTTTTGCCTTTAAATTTCTGCAGAAAAACAAGAGGGTTGTGATCAATATAAACCACTATTGGCTGATTTGAAGAAGTAACATAAACTTCAAAATTGCTGTAAAGCTAATATCAAAGATAAACACTCTTTTTCAATTGTAGAGTAGTTTCTCTGGGATTTGTTAAATTTGCGTGAAAAATAGCAAACAGGATGATCTACCCCATGACTATCCTCTTGCAATAAAACAGCACCAGCAGCCGTATCACTAGCATCCACAGCTAATTTGAATGGCAAAGTGAAATCTGGTGCAGACAACACTGGAGCACTTTGCAGTATGGCTTTAAGTGTATCAAATGCCTGTTGGCATTGCTCTGACCAAACAAACTTTACTTTCTTTTTAAGTAAGTTAGTCAAAGGCTCAGTAATTGTGGAGAAATTTGGACAGAATTTTCTGTAGTAACCAGCCATACCGAGAAAGCGCATCAGTTGTCGTTTGCAGTTTGGTATGGGAAAACTTGAAATGGCACTGATTTTGGCATCAACAGGTTTTACCTCACCCTGTCCTACAGTATGTCCGAGGTAAGTCACCCTCGCCCAACCAAACTCAGATTTTGCAAGGTTGACAGTCAACATTGCTTTACTCAGTCTCTCAAAGAACTTCCGCATGAGCTTGATGTGTTCCTCCCAGGTGTCACTATACAGGACGACGTCGTCAACGTAGGCTGCACACCCATCTAGCCCGGATATGACGTCGTTGATCATCCGTTGGAACGTTGCCGGAGAGTTCTTCATTCCGAATGGCATCACCTTGTACTGGAACAATCCGTCTGGTGTAACAAAGGCGGATATTTCACGAGCACGATCCGTCAGAGGGACTTGCCAAAATCCCTTCAGTAGGTCAAATTTCGTCACATACTTGGCTTTTCCCACTCGGTCGATGCAGTCATCAATCCTCGGGATTGGGAAAGTGTCTGTCTTTGTTAAAGTGTTGACCTTCCTAAAGTCCGTGCACATACGATAACTGTGGTCTGATTTGGGAACAAGTATGCACGGCGAACTCCAGTTACTTTTACTGGGTTCAATAAGTCATTGTCCAGCAGGTATTTGACTTCTTCCTGGAGATATTTCGCTTTTGTTGATTCAGTCTGTATGGATGTTGTTTTACAGGCTTACTGTCCCCAACATCAACGTCGTGATAGATGACGTTTGTCCTCGTTGGAACATCTTGAAATAGGTGTTTATATTCGTGGAGCAGTTCTTTCACCTGTTGTTGTTGTTCTGGCTGGAGGTGTGCCAACTTTGTAGACTCCAGCTTCTCCAGGATTTCTGAGTTCTGAAGCTTGACCGAGCCCAGCTTTGAGTTTAGAGTATTTTCACTCAAGTCAGTTTCAGTATCACTAACTTCATAATGGCTTTGAACTGACTGCACTGACAGGCTGAGTTATAGTAGGATTATCCCTATCCAAATATGGCTTAAGCATATTTATGTGACATAGCTGTTTTTGTTTTCGCCTGTCAGGTGTTATTATGATGTAATTTAAATCACTCAATTTCTTATCAATTAGGTATGGCCCAAAGTAACGAGCATGGAGTGGTTTGCCAGGAATTGGAAGTAGAACAAGAACTTTTTGACCTGGTTCAAACTTCCGTTTTGAGGTGTTTTTATCATATTTGGTTTTCATTGACTGCTGAGATGACTCAAGATTTTCTCTGGCTAATTCACATGCTTTAGAGAGCTTTGTACGAAAATCTGAGACATATTGCAAAATATTCAGACAATCATCATCGTCTGATAGGAATTTCTCTTTAACGAGCTTAAGTGGGCCACGGACTGTGTGTCCAAATACAAGCTCAAATGGGCTAAAACCAAGAGACTCTTGAATTGACTCTCTAACAGCAAAGAGCAGAAAATGAATTCCTTCATCCCACTGCTTCTCTGTGTCAAAACAGTAGGTCCTAATCATGTTTTTCAAAGTTTGATGAAATCGCTCAAGAGCACCCTGACTTTCTGGATGATAGGCGGATGACCTGTACTGTTTAATGCCTAGCTGATCCATTACTTGTTGAAAAATACCAGACATAAAGTTGGAGCCTTGATCGGACTGGACACATTTAGGGAGGCCGAATAAAGTGAAAAATTTGACTAAAGCTCTCACTATAGTCTTTGTCTTTATATTTCTCAGTGGTATGGCTTCTGGGAACCGAGTTGATGTACACATTATTGTCAGCATGTACTCATTTCCTGATCTTGTTTTGGTAAGGGCCCAACACAGTCTATTAGAATCCTACTAAATGGTTCTTGAAATGCAGGAATTGGCTGTAAAGGGGCCTTTGGAATAGTCTGATTTGGCTTTCCTACCATTTGACATGTGTGACAAGTTTTACAGAAATGTGTCTACATCTTGCCTGAGATTAGGCCAATAAAAGTGACTGAGAATTTTGTGATAAGTTTTCCTTACTCCTAAGTGACCAGCCCAGGGGGTTTCATGGGCCAGGCGCAATATTTCAGCACGGTAGGGCTTTGGAACCACAATTTGATGTTTTATAGCCCAATCGTCATCAACCAAAACATCTGGAGGTCTCCATTTACGCATGAGAATACCAGATTTTGTATAATAGGAAACAGAGCTATCTGAAGTTTTACCTTCATCATCTACCCTGTCAAACAAAGACAAATATCTGGGTCTTTGTGTTGTTCTGCAATGAGATTTGATCTAGAAAATGTCTGACTTTGGTCAGCAGAAGTTTTACTGGAAGTTTCAAATCCACGAGGGATAACGGAATGATCCGTGTCAAACACCTGACTGAGAAAGGTGTCATTTAAGTCAACATCTGTGACATTATTTTTGAGAGTATTTTGATTCTCAGAAGTTTTCTTGACATGGCTCGAGTAATGGCACATGAAGGAAATAAATCGGGTATCTCTTGTTCAATTGGCTCTGGATCCTGATCTAAACTAGGATTATCAGTCACAAGTGGATTAGTAATGACCTTGTCCCCAGCAAGGTCGTTTCCAAGAAGAAGGTGAATCCCTTCAAAAGGCAAAAAAGGCCTAATACCTAAAGCCACAGGTCCAGAAACAAAGTCCGAAGACAATAGACATTATGGAGAGGAACAGGAATGTAGTCATTACAATCTACCCCCTTAATAAGAACTTTAGAACCTGAAAATGACTTTTCAGAAAACGGCAGGGTATCTGCCAACAAAGAGACTGGGAAGCCCCGGTATCTCTTAAAATTTTGACAGGGGTAGCGGAAGAGAAATCACTAGAAAGTGATATAAAACCATTATGAATAAATGGCTCGAAAATACCCATAATGCTATCTTGAGAAGAATTGACCTTGACCTCATTAATTGGGGATAAGAGGGGTTTAACCTCAGAAAATGTGTTGCACACATTATTAGACTCTAATTGAGTTGATGAAGAAATAAAGCCGGTTGGCTTAGATCCACTTTGACCACTTTGACCTTCACGTTTTCTTTCAATTTGAAACACTCTGACATTAAATGGCCGTCTTTCTTACAATAATTACAAGAAAGTGTACCGAACTGTTTGTCAGAAGGAGATTGAGACTTGGGATTTGATGATGTGGAAGTGTTACTTGAACTCTGTGAACTGTTGTCATTTGATTTTCTACTGTCCTTTGAAAAATTCTTGGATGAAAAGGACGAGTTAAATTTACCTGCATTGTTTCTGTAGGAAAAGGACTGGGATGGTTTGCTGAGAAATGAAGATTTGTGGTCAATGAATAATCATCGGCCAAACGTGCAGCAACCTCTAATGTATCTGCCTTTTGTTCATTGATAAACGTCTTGATGTCACTCCGGATGCACCTTTTAAATTCCTCAATCAAAACAAGTTGTCGTAATTTGTCATAATTCTGACTAACCTTTTCAGAAGAACCACAACGATCAAACAGTTGTTCTTTTGTTCGAGCAAATTCAACATAAGTTTGATCCTTCACCTTCTCACAATCCCTAAATTTCTGACGGTACGCTTCAGGCACCAACTCATAACCCTTGAGAATTAATTCCTTCACAGAATCATAATCTGAAGCCTGCTCTACTGACAACTGAATGTAAATTCTCTGGCTTTACCCACCAAAGCACTCTGCAAAAGCATAGACCAGGACTCCTTAGGCCAATTCAGACTCTGAGCAATTTTCTCAAAATGAAGGAAATATTTATCAACATCCTTTTCTTGGAAAGGGGGAACTAACCTGAAATGCTTAGTGATGTCAAACTTGTCTGAAGGGAAGAATTTTCCTGACTGTCCAAGCTCCAAACGTTTCATTTCTAATCTTTCCTGCCTGTCTTTCTCTCTCTGTCTTTCTTCCATTTCTAATTGCATTTGTATTTTTTCTTTTTCTAATGCCTGTCTCTCTCTTTTCCATTGTAATTCTAGTTTCTTGATCTCCAAATTTGTCTGCATTTCTAATTCTAATTTTCTGAGTTCAGAGGTAGACTCGGGCTCATAATCTTTCAGGGTGGATTCCTCAAATTGGCCTAAATCAACTAGATGTTTGGCAATACGGTACTGTATTTCCCTCTTGCGCATAGATCTTTTGACTTCTACTTTAAGGAAATTGGCCAGTGCAATGAGGTCGTCTTTTCTGAGGGAATCAAATGTGTCCTGATCAAGGTCATCCATTCCTCTGGTTTAAATTCCGCCATGATTAAATTTCGCTGAGTTCACAGAATACTGTAGTTTTAAAAAAGGCAGGCAAAATGTTGTCAAACGGCTCAAATATTCGTCTCCCGGACGAGCCCCCAATTTGTTACGTGCAGAGAAAACGAACAAAGGGTGAACTCAGCAGTTTCCGTTTAAACAAAATTTATTACGAAAACAAAACTAATTGCTAAGTTAGGGACAGAGTACAAGCTTTAAAAGTGTACAGACTACTTATCTCAGCTGGGACGGCAAAGCTCCAGTCTCAGAGTTGTAACAGTCAGTTGGATGAATGAACAGTCCTTTGGCTTGCAGGCTTGAAGCTGCACAAGACCACAGTATAAATCCAGCGTTGACAGTGAAGGTCTTGAAAAGTCTTGAGAATGACTACTGCTGGAGTTTAGTAACACACAAGAGACACGATCCCAAAAGTCTGACTGGAAGCTGTGCACGTCCCTTTTATAAAGGCATGTAAGAACAATCTAGAACCTTTTATTGACATGCTAATTACTGTTCTAAAATTATCTCCCTTACACAACTAATCAACTTTCCAGAACATTCCAAACATGACTAATTGAATTCAAGGTTGTGAGGTCATCAAGGGCAGTGACCTTGGAATGTTCTAGACTGATTGAACTCAGGTCATGATGAGTGTGGGGGAAATGACCTACATAACACTTTTTATCAGCAACTATTTTTTATCAAACTTTGGGAAAAAAGTTCGAAAAAATGGTCTAGATTTATAAAAAATTGTTTATGGTACATTCTACAAGGCAACAAAAACTGATTTTAGCACTCAAGGGGTTAAAATAAAGTCCAAATTATCAATTTTAATAATTCAAGCATTGCATTGGTTCCAGATGTTTTCCTCTTGGATTTAAAAGCATCTTGAGAAATTATGAAAAAATTAAACTATCTTGTCACAGACAGTCAGACAAATATATTGACAAATGATAGAGCAAGTTCAATATAACACAGGAAGCAAAATGTCAAAGGGAAATCTATAGCAAAGACAGACTTGCATGATACTGTACTGGTAAATAATCTGTGACAAGGGCAAAGTATCTGAGCTTTAATGTCAAATGTAATGAAAAAGGAAAATAGGAGATATGAAACCTGTTTTTATTGGACAACAATACAACCAATTCTACTCAGACTATAAAGCTTTGTGTGGTAACACTAACAGTCAGGTTACAGTCAAATTATCCAGCTTATCAATGCCACTTGAGATAGCTTTTAAATTTGCAGACATTAGATACCATTTTGAAGCGATAAAACACAGTTGATTCAGGTCCCGGGTCGACATCTCAATCAGATTTCTGATTCACTAGAGTTGAATAGTTTAGGTTGGTGGGTTGGAAACACGGTTAATAACCTATGCCACATCGTGATCAAAAGCAGTAAAAGAGTTTTATAGTATGTGTATATGGGCTGGGTATGTTGGGCCAAGGCTACTGTATGAGTAAGGATTGGAATTCCACCTTTGCAGCCGACACGATAGGATTCAAAGCTCAGTTTAAGCCGTTCAGTGAGTGATTATAACTTGGATCATGTTCAAGCTGAGGTGTTACAGAAGCTCATAAAAGGATTTTTGTGCTCAGTGAGACATTACTAGGTCACAGTGTCTAATCCCGAATTATGTCACACACAGAGACTATACAAAGTTTCATGGAAGCAAGTGCTGTTTAATTATTTCTATACTTCAATGAGGGCACTAAAAATAACCACAGTCAGACAAATTCAGTGAAAAAAGCACAATGCCTATAGACATATTTGATGAAAAAGGCAGGAAGTTTGACCCGCATCAATAAATTTCCCACAATCAGCCATTTGTCTGATGACCGCATAGCTTCCATAAACTTAGTTTTATAAATGGAAAATCAATCACTCCATGGAGAACGGATCCTTTTCTTTTCTTGAAAATATTCATTAGTTATTAATTAGAAGGAGATCGACGTAAAGGATTGCAGCTGGCTCACAATCCGGTTATGAAGCATGCTTTATTTGTGTGTACAATGTGACTGTCATTTATCGTGTCCTTGAGCAACATTGATTGCTAAAACTGAAAAAGTGACCCTATTTTTATTTTAGTCTTGTAGGGCCATTGGCATCAAAGGTATATAGTACGTCTCAATAGAGAAAATTATAAATATTTCAATATCATGTACAAAATTCTTGAATGACAGACAAATCTTTTCAGAACATCATATGGAGAGAGGGCAAGATATGTGGATGGTAGACATTCATACCTAGCAAGAGCAATGATGATTAAGTCCCTGTGATATAAAACCAAAAAGATAGACCATCGGGTCACGGGAGGGGGATGGGCAAATATTAAAAAAAATGCAGATGAAATTTGCTAAATTCTTTTTGAATTCAAATATTAAAGATTTAACATAACGAACAGAAACAGAAAAAACTTCCACTCTTTCTGGAAAAAAGTATCAAAAATATGAATGCCACAAAATGTTGCTCATCCTTATTTTGAGCACGTCGTGCATACCATCCACCCCCTTCCACTTTATCTATACATTGCAATCATTAAAGATATGCCAAGAAATCCGTTTTGTTGCTCTGATGGAGAATCATGGGAGATAATTTGGTCAGTGCACGTTGCCTGCAACAGTCTGCATGGATCTCTAATGTGTTGTTACAATACCAACTAAGGTGGTCCCCATTCCATTCCTATTTGATGACTGTTGCTGTATCTCTGACACATGCCATTCAACTTTCAAATAATTTTTTGGTATCATTAATCACTGAAAGATGTTCACTCCAAAGAGTAACAAGTTTTATTAAAGTAAGCCACTGTTATTTGGGAGGGGGGGCAAAACTGAATTTAAAACAAACAACCGCCAATTTAAATTGTTTTTCGGATTGTTTCCTTTTTTCCATTGCCATTTGACCACAGGTGATTTTTCCAGACATTTGGTCCAGAATCAAAGACCAGAGTCAAAACAATTCCAGCGTGTTTTTCAGCTGTTACCACAACACTGCTTGGCATTTGCAGATCCTGTTTTCCAGATCGCGAGGCACCACTGGGGTGGCTACTCATTTGCATATTTAATTAGGTTAACTGTACACACTTGACAGGCATGGGTAAATCCCCTATTGTCATGCAAATGAGGTTTGGCCAGCTGGAAAAGCCGATGAAGAGGTAACAAGTAATTGAGTTTGTCGTACACTCAGGATAACATCCATGAATGTACTTTCTTTTTTTTCTCAACGACACAAATGGACTAGGGATTGCTGGAACATGTTCTGACTGCAACGCCACTTTACAAAAGCCGACATGGACCATTAATCAAGTTGGAACAATGTAGTTATTGTCTTTCATGAGTACAAAACAAGAATGAATTAAATACTGTTCCGCTATGGCCAAAGGATGCCGAGTGAAAAAGTAACTGCTAGACTTTAATAGGACAATTTCCCCAACTTTCACAAGATGATGATGCATCATACCATTAAAATCAAGTTGGCTCTCTATATAATCTACATCATCACAGTGTAATCACAATGTTGATGTTAACGTATGACAATGTTTGAGTGTTTTTGCTAACATCATATATATATTCGCATCAGGCATATGAACGTAGCATAAATAGCCATACCATCTCACCCATAAATGAGGCAAGAACTCCCTCCCTCAATCCTCTGACATGAAAGCTGTGTTACCCATCATGCTTTGAAGCGCAGCAAACTCATCATCAATAACTGCAATACTCATCTGCAGTTGCTGTAATGATGCAATCACTTGTATTAACACACGACAAGTTCACTTATAAGTTAGCTGACCACACTAGACTAATGCTTGACAACTTTCAGCTCCAGAGCAGGTTCAAGGATGATTGAGGGTTTCGAAGTTAAAGGTATGTATTTCAATACCGGTATATTGGAACCTGGGCTTGGTAGGTGATATACTGCCATTTATCAAACAAACTGTGAATCTACATGATTCTTGACATTGAATCCTGCAACTAGGTTACAATCCTGCTTCTCATGCATATAAACTTCAAAAAACTTGATGTTCTCACTTACAAATTACAAAAGTGGTGTTGCAATTGACGCGCCAACGACGGAAACATGTAACTGACCTCCTCAGGTGGTAATCAAAGAATTGTCACACTGGTAGGGATCACTTACCTGCCACTGCAGACATTAATTCACACTCTGTGCACACGATGGCCATGCATGCGATACAGTGACAGCAGCCCCAATGCACATGAATACCTGCCACCCTTTTTGTGACACAGTCTCACACCAAGGAGAGTGGCAGGTTATTTATGAAATGTGAGGCAAGACTACCCAAACAAACAAACAAACAGACAGGCAGACAACAAGACAACTCTGATTAGCAGTCAGTGGAATGTTTGTGTCTTGCTCAAATTGCACACCTCTAGGGGAAATAATAGAAACCTGTGCAAGTAATCTTTCTCTTGTACACATTCTTTCTTGGCAGAATTGACTACACCTGGATAAAAGATTTGAAAACAGTCATACTGCTGGATCTGATAGGTAAAACTTGAACCGTGTCATGCAGAAAGTTAAAATCAGTAAGGACTAGAATAATCAAAATGTAAAAACACCATCGCAAAATTATTACTGCTGTGTCCCTAATAACAGGTTTAAGATGTTTAAGTAGTTCCCTTGAGGGTGTTTGTCACAACCTGACCATGAAAGTTTCCCCTGCAGCACATGCAGTACTTTCTGCCGAGTGCCAGCAGCAGCCATAATTACAGACTCTTTGTCTGCTGAGGGCTAGTGTTGGGAAACAACAGCCTCTAATTCATCCCCTGGTACTGATAACAAATCAAGGAATTTGGCTGCCCCCCTGTTCAGCTCCTTGGTACGCAATCCATCACGCTAATACCAGCCTGTGGGCACTGAGAGCAAGCACGCACATTGACTCCTCCAGACAGCTTCAAAGTTTTCGAGGAATAACAATTGATCTCAAAACTGGCAATGCTGTAATATTATGCTTTTTAGTCGTTAACCTACTGGAGACATCATGTTAAATCCTTTACGACTGTGATTAACAATAAAACGATCACTCCTTGTCTGAAACTTGATAAATAACAAGTGAAATGAACTTGAACTTTAACCCTTTTCCTGCCAAGTCCATATTTCACAACCAGGTCAAGATGGTTAAAATTAATGAACACAACATATTCCATATGGTGATTTTAACATAATACTGTACATTTGAAAGCTGCTGAAAACAAAATACTGTAAACTTGATTTTTTTGGACAAAAGATGCTATAACAGACCAAGCCAAGTGGGTGAAAATATGTCATATTTTGGCTCAATACCGCTTTTTACTGACTTGGCTGATGGGGAAGTGATACAGTCTGGCAGGAAAAGGGTTAATTATAAGTTGTAAGTGAGGTGGATCGTGTAAACTATTGCCTAGTAGAATCCTTTTCCGTCTGCTTGCCTCCGTACCTCCGTCCCACTAGTGGGTAGTGGGACGGAGGTACGGAGGAAAGCGGACGGAAAAGGATTCTAGGCTATGTAAACTACTACTGCTGAATTGTTTATGGATTTGTTTATATTTGTTTACATAAATTTAAACCTGTTTATATTTGTTTACATAATTGCAATAGTTTTTCAAGCTTAAATTTTTACTATTTTCGGTTCGAACAACTTAATAATCAGAGGAGTTTTCATTGCAGCAGCTGGAAAATATCAATAATGAAGAGACAAACATGAAATAAAAGAAGAAAATCAAACATTGAAATGATTAGTTAGTTCCTCCACTAACCTACTGACATAATAATATCAACAGAGCAAAACTTACTTCCACCAGGAAGTGGGTAATCACAGGAAGCAAAAGTAATATCTCACGGAAGCCTGACAGTTGCATGTAAAATTTCCAACTTGCAGATGGCAGCTAGTCTGTGAGTTGATAGCGCAGTGTTTGTCGCTGGTTCACCAATGCATTGCATTACAATCCAATTCCCACTGCAAGATGAGTTTCTATGATTTGTCTGACTAGAAACAATGGGACTGGACTAAATTTGGAGTGGCTGCCATGGAAGCAGAAATATCAGGACAAACAGATCCAAGAGAGCGGAGAGCAGACATCGACAATCAACAAGCCACAGGGAATATGGAATACTCAGACATGACAGTCGAGGAATGCAGATATGATATTAATAAAATATGACAAGTAAATTAAACTTTTAACCCTTTGCCCTAGTCTCCTTATGGTTTCTACTCTTCATTCCTTATGTCGATGCAGGATATTTGAATATGTATAAGCTATGGACGTGGAATAATATGTGAATTATGATTTCAAAGAGATATACAAGCATAGAGTACGTGTATGTATGATAAATATGTTCGGATCACACACACACACACACACACACGCACACGCATTTCCCATAGTATCAAATATTTTTATACGATGGGAAATTTTTATTTTCATTTAACTTGTTTACTATCATACTTCAGACAGATTCTGTACCAAATTTATCAGCCTTCAGTAATTAGTATGCTGGATGGCTCTCCCTACAAATAAATATCTTTATTTGCATAATTATTTATCTTTGGCCAAGGTCTTTGTCGTATGCATTTAAACAGAATGAGTCAATGTACATTTGAAATCATTGTTAATATCAGACACTATATTGGGCCAAGGTCTAATATCCTTGTCAATGTGATGACGTCATTCTCAGCTGTATATTCAAAGGGTTTGTAACCTTTCTTGTTGAATAATGTGATAGAATTATTAGACCTCTGTGACTTCATACACAGAGAAAAAGATACTGTATTAAAGAGACCTCCGGTTTTTTGCAATGACGGGAAATGCAATGTAAGTCCAGAAGGACCTTCGAGCAGACAATGGGCTCCCTAAGTGCGAGTCAATGACCCTCTTTATGAGAGTGATTTACGTAGCTATACAGACTGCGCTTCTAATGAGAAAAAACTAAGAAAACGTGGCTGATGAAAAGAATAAAATTATTGGGAGTTACAGTTTCTGGGATTTTGATACAAAAAATACAAGATCTTTAATACCTGTCTACTGTACGTGCAATGCCTATTCACTGTTCTGTCTGATTCGCTGCTTTGTATTCAAACCAACGCAGACCATATTAATTGAATAAATCCCCTCTTTGTATGCGTCACCGACTAAATCCACTCAGAATTCACCCATTTTGTTGGCCTGTTATCAATGAGTTGCGAGATCGATTTCACAAAAAGCCCATCCCAGATTAAACACCAGGGAGATACTATTCTGTTTTATCTTTTTTTCCTTCGCATCATTCTCTGGTAACAATACCAGATACTGAGTTGATTACCTTGATGTTCAAAAGACGTGAAATGAAAGAGATCAACAGAGTTATAGTGTCTATAATCCACATTTTCTCCCCTGTCATTGATTCAAACCTTTGTGGAGGGAACATGCTGCATCCCAACTCAAATCTTTCCTGTCTGCATGGATGCATCTGACTGCTACATGAATTGGACCAAACCAAAGTCGGGAGAAGTGAGAGGAAAAAAAACTAAGTATAATTGTGTCCTGCATACAAATCAAAACACCGATCTCTGGTATGACTGCTCTGAAAATACCCTGGAAACTTTCCTCTCTGAGATTCGATATTGACGGGACACATCTCATAAAACAGTTTGACATGAAACTTGAAAAGTTTTGAATACACCCATTTTAAAACAGAAAGGAAAATTTAGAACCTGTCAGGTAATATGTATTTTAATTGGTTCAGGAGAACAAACTTGACTGACAAGTTGAAAACTGTTACCCATATTACCTTCCTTGTCCTTGGGTACGGCATCTTTGACTTGTTTGTCACCATAATATGTGATATACAGCTGTTACAGCTGTTAAATACATGTTTTATGCTAAATGTTGATTTAATTGGCATTTTAATGATTGCGTATGCATGCTGATATTCATCTGTGTAAAAATCGTATGTTTTTCTCAAGAGTGCAATAATTTTGGCAGAAAAATAAGAGTTAGAATCAACACTGAAATTGCATATTGTGTACCAGGAGTTGAAGTTGGACTGTCCTACGCTGACACTGGATGTAAACAAAAGCCAAATGTCTAAGGACCTGACATGGTAAGTTTATAAACATTCTGAAAATGTGACTTTTCAGATTTTCAGATTTCAGATTGTATTTAACTCTTAAATACAAAAATAAATGTATGGGTCAAGTTGGACTTCAAGAAATGTGTGAACTCATTGCTTTACTAATGGTGGTGTTTATTTATGAGAGAACCACACAGAACTGAATTTGTTTAGCAAATGAAAGGGTTGTAATTGCCCATTTAGCTGCCATTGCCTGTTGGAAAAATAAATCTCAATGCAGTGATTTAATTTGACAATTTTTATCTGGTTGTTTGACAACGTTAAATTGATTAGTCTGGGTGGTAGTACACACTCATTCAAGGACATCTCTGGGTCCTATGAACAGACGCCCTGATTGGTCAACATATCCTGATGCTTTCTAGCCAAAACTGTAACAGAGATTTTGATTGGCTATTAGAGGGTACTGCCTAACCTCACACATATGAAGTAATTAATCAGTTGAAAGGATATCACAAGTGGTTGACAAACAGTATACACCAGAAAGTCATTCTTATGGTTAGAATTGCACATTGGTGGGGATAAAAAAAAAGCTCAAACAAACTAAATCAAGAACTGCGATTGATCAAAGTGCAGTTTACATCCCCCACAAGAATGGAACAACGTGACCTTGAACAATGGTCCAATGGGACTGCTGCATTATAGGACAATCAACTCCCTGATGTATCTGTGAAAACTTCGAACTGACATTCATCAAAATTTCACTCTCAAGGTCCAAATTGTAAAAAAGGCTTTCCTCTTGGGCATTTCTGTCAATATTTGATGTGACCGTTGGCCTTCTTTTTGTCCTTTTATTTTGTCTCCTCGAAGGAATGTAGAGTCTTGTTTCCTCAGACAGTCATCTAACATTACAAAATCAATTTCTGCAACTACAATACAAAGAATACACAAACACCTCAGAAAATTTCTCTTGTTCCTAAACAAGAGTTTGGAATACCAATACCTCCTATCTCATAAAATTGTGAAAACTGACCACGATGACTCAAGTTGAGAGAAGAACCAGTGTTTCTGCTGCTGGTTTTGAAAAGGTGTCCACAAACTGGCAAATGGAAATTGGTGGAATTTCACTACAAATCTTAGTCCAATTCATGGGTCTTTTCAAAAGTGTTGAAATGTCATTGGTTTCACTGGGCATTGAAAAAACCAAGGTTGTTTAAAGTAAGCACATGAACCAGGGTTCAACAACATACTGAAGGGTTGAAGCAAACGTGACGTGTGACCTGAGAGGAAAAACAGGTGTAAACATAGGAGACTCTAAAATCTTGGCCAGTCATTCTGAGGTTGCTCTTAAACCTCTGTCTTCAAACCTTTACATCAGGGCAAAATAAGTCTAGGACCTCTCCTTGGTTACTGTCTCCTTGGTTACTGAAACCTTGGTAACCAAGGGAAGGTACTAGACCAGGGCAAAATGTATAAGGATTGAGATTCTGCATGCAAATTGCATGACAGAATGTAACTTCTGACAATGGGACATTGGATCTTGCTGATCAGTTTTTTCCTAAAGGGGATAGTCTCAATCAAGTTATTGTGAGAGGCTCCTGAACTGGAAAAAATTCACACCGCAAGCAGAACCGGGTCCAGTATTCTGCAGGTGTGCTGCGAGTAACAAGAGAAAACTATAGGACTTGAAAAACGGTGATAAAATGATCCAACGGAGCTCCATGAGCTGCCATGAAGGTATCAAAACACAGGGCTCTGATATCACCAGCAACACGTGTGGTTCAATACTCTCTGAGGCCGATTGTTACAGAAAAACTGCTGTACGCTTAATAGGCTTCTTCACCGTGGGGCAAAACAAACATTGCTTTCCTAAAGTAATGTGACTTAACTTGATACACTACCGAGAATGTTGTGGCACACGGTCAAAAGACTTCTACGATTGGTAACGCCTTGAGGGAAAATGCCTCTCTGGCCACCCTGGTCTGACCAAAACATCAACTATTGTTACAAAAACATTTTAAAAGTTCTAAAGCTGCTATTATTTCATCAAATTCCTTTAGGGATTAGAGAAGCCATGACTTCAAAAATCATCATTTTATGAAAAATTTGTGTGTGCAAAATCAATAACGTTTTAGGAAAAAGTTGAAGCTATGATATGGAAATGATATGTACAAATGCTATTTTCATACCCACTGCATCCTCACAGGGCTCTATTAATGGTGCACAAATGTAATCAGTTCTTTTGCATGCTGATGAACAGTCAACATGAAGTGCTGTATCTGTGAAAGCTCAGACTGGTAAACAACAGCCTGTTCTATGACTCTGACCACAATTACCAGCCTTTGACACCATGGTTTTATAATACAGTATAGTATGTCATTTGAGGAAGACATCCCTTCAATATTTAACTCTTTGAACACCCAAGTCAATTTTTGTTACCAAACTATACCCCAGTTAAATTTTTTCAGATATTTGCCCAAATTTTGATTAAAAACTGTAGCCGATGAAATGTGATGCCCATTTGGTTCAAAATTATCAAACAAATTACAGAAAAATACATAAAAATTGGTAAAATATTGCACTACAATTTTGGTGGGAAAAATTACAGCACTAAAAGGGTTAAGGTAATGAAATATCACAAAACTGTAATTGAAATCCTTCTATTTGTCTTTAAGACAGATGACAAGTAATTTGATGACATCTTTATTCCTTGGAAGGAAAATTAAAGCTATTTGAGTAATACTTCCAACATTACTTTCAGAGGACTGGAAGAGTTGACAGTTGTAACCTTGGATACAATGCAGAAGATACAACAATGACACTTGCTTCTCAGTCACACCAAAAGATAATTGCAATCCTTCCTTCATCTGAGAAGATGAAGAAAACTACATAATATTTGTGATAATTAACATTCCTTTCTGAGTTAGCATCGTTACAGGACTTGTAAACTGTAAAAATTTCCCCGAAAAGAACCTAATAGAACTGTCAGTGACTTTTGCCTTGCTTATGGCCATTGGGTACAAGCCATTACAGCATGGACACACATTTTAAATAAACAACTGCAGCTGGAAAGACTGCCATTCATTTCAATGACGCAAAGGGGGTGCCCTGGTACAGGTTTCTCATTTCTACCATCACAGGTCTGACGGACAAACCTCAGTGGCATGTACGGTGGTGTACATACATGAGTGGGCTAGTTCATTTTGACAGTTCTACAGAAATTGGAAGAAGTTGACCAACAGGCAGGTATCGTTTGTCAGCCTTTGTCGTCAGTCATTTCACCTGAATGAGCAAAAATGTAACAGGATACTGATCTACCAAGCCAAGCAAGAGGCAGTCTGGAATCTATGTGTGCTGTTTGTATCCACAATGACACACAGATGCTTGACGAAGCAACTGCAGGATTTGGCTAAATGTACTTTCCATTGATATTAAGGTACTATGTGCCTTGATACTGGAAGACTTAAACTTTTGCTCAAACTTTCCTCGGTGACATTTTAACCATCTTCTTGCTAAATCAAGAATACAATTCATTGGTCACCATGCAAAGTTTGACACTTGAGAAACAAATTACCTAATATTTACTTATATTTGACATTCAAAATGGCTGCTGCCCCTGTGTTAACTCTATGGTGGTAAAAACATTTTTTCCCCAAAACTGAGACTGAAAATTGTTCTTACTCCAAGAGCTTCAAAATGAGCCCCCCCCCCCCATGGTAGATCAGGAAAGAATGGTAAAAATTTGAGTCTGAATATCTTTCCCTGAAGCTGTATACTACAGACACCATATTATAAATGCCCATGTCCTTATTATACAGGTGTCCCTAATACACAGGGAGAATTTCCTTTGATTTGAAACATTTGGTTCAAAAGTGTCCTTACAGAAGGGGTGTCCTGATTAAAGAGGTGTTTGTATGGGCATATTTCTCTGAGTCTGTTTACAAAGGGTTAAAGGGTTAAAAATTTGAACTTATGAATAATTCTTGTCAGTAATTTTGATCTGAAAGATTACATACTCTTTTCTTGCCCCTCTTCCTGTCCCTACTGGAATGTTGAACATTCAAGTTGTTGATGCAGCCTGTATATTAATGTGCTTTATGACACAACTGTTGAACAGTTGGTTTTAAAGTCTGGACCTTAACCTGTGCACCCCTATAACCTCATACATCGATCCGTGCATACCATTCAAAACAATGGGACCGGTGCAAATTCCAGTGGTGAAAGGGTTAAATTCACGATAATTAATCCATATTGCATGCATACAACTTGCAAAGGGCCTAACATTATAACACCAGTCAACTTATCAATTTGCAATTATTTTTCTGAATTATGAAAAGACAATGCTATTGTCACTTTGGCTGTGCATAACTGCCAACCACAGGAATTCGAAAGAGGGTCACAGGGTTTAGAACCAAGGTGACCCAGGCACTGATACTGTGAAGTGTATTGTTTGGCAGATAGAATAAAAAGGTGGGTGCGGAGGAAACTTGTGGTGACATTATCAGCTTGGAAGTTGGATTGCGATTGTTCATTTTGATGGTTCAGCAGAAGAGTTTCATTACGTATCATCACTGTTCCGCAGACCTTCAAGTTTTTTTTGTTTGAATGATGTTTTAATCCTCTCTCTACCAGGCTCAACAGACAAACCATAGAAATTAATACCACTTGGGAGAAAGAGGATTAATATTTCACTCCAACACTGCCATGAGTTTCAACACAATTATCACTGCTTGACTCTTTTGGCTTGACTGTATGTGAAATAGTTGGCAAATCACCTTTCAATGCTTTGCCTCTAAATATTTCCCACTTGTTGAAATCCGGGTTTCCTTGTGCGTACTGAGAAAAGGATTATACCACACTTCTGCATTTTATTTTGTTCTATTTCATGGTTGATGAACATTTAAAAAAACCCAGATCAGACAAGCATTACATTACTATGAGAAAAAACTTAATGATGATCAAAAACATTGTTAGTGTTCGTTTAATAATAACAAAACCAAATTATCTCCCAAAATTTTGTCTCCTGCTTAAGTCTAGACTATATTATCACTTTGATTTCTGTGGTTGTGTTCCCCGTAAGGTCACATTTGAGTTCAATATGTCATGTACCGGTACAGGTGTGATGCTCATATGGAAACTGTAAACACTATCTAGTATGCACTACAATTTCATTCTGTTACGTGCAGAGAAAACGAACAAAGGGTGAACTCAGCAGTTAACGTTTAAACAAATTTATTACAAAATAAAACTAATTGCTAAGTCAGGGATAGAGTACAAGCTTTAAAAGTGTACAGACTACTTATCTCAGCTGGGACGGCAAAGCTCCAGTCTCAGAGTTGTAACAGTCAGTCGGATGAATGAACAGTCCTTTGGCTTGCAGGCTTGAAGCTGCACAAAGTCCACAGTATAAATCCAGCGTTGACAGTGAAGGTCTTGAAAAGTCTTGAGAATGACTACTGCTGGAGTTTAGTAACACACAAGAGACACGATCCCAAAAGTCTGACTGCGAGCCTGCTGTCCCAGTATTTATACTTGTGTGCTTACATAAGTATATAAGAACAATCTAGAACTTTTATTGACATGCTAATTACTGTTCTAAAATTATCTCCCTTACACAACTAATCAACTTTCCAGAACATTCCAAACATGACTAATTGAATTCAAGGTTGTGAGGTCATCAAGGGCAGTGACCTTGGGAATGTTCTAGACTGATTGAACTCAGGTCATGATGAGTGTGGGGGAAATGACCTACATAACACACCCCCTCTTCAAAAAAAAGAAAATTTTTCAAAGAAAAATCTTTCTTTTACAAATGTAATCTTGAAAAGGATTTAAGTACTCAAATTTTGTTTTACTCTAAAGTAAAATTTCTTGAAAGTGAACAACAATAAAATTTCTTGAAAGTGAACAACAATAATTTCTAAATACGAGAGAGACAGTCTGCAATTAAATTGTCTCTGCCTTGATATGTCTAATGTCAAGATTAAACTCCTGTAACATTAAACTCCATCTTAGCAATCTCTGATTTTTGCCTTTAAATTTCTGCAGAAAAACAAGAGGGTTGTGATCAATATAAACCACTATTGGCTGATTTGAAGAAGTAACATAAACTTCAAAATGCTGTAAAGCTAATATCAAAGATAAACACTCTTTTTCAATTGTAGAGTAGTTTCTCTGGGATTTGTTAAATTTGCGTGAAAAATAGCAAACAGGATGATCTACACCATGACTATCCTCTTGCAATAAAACAGCACCAGCAGCCGTATCACTAGCATCTACAGCTAATTTGAATGGCAAAGTGAAATCTGGTGCAGACAACACTGGGGCACTTTGCAGTATGGCTTTAAGTGTATCAAATGCCTGTTGGCATTGCTCTGACCAAACAAACTTTACTTTCTTTTAAGTAAGTTAGTCAAAGGCTCAGTAATTGTGGAGAAATTTGGACAGAATTTTCTGTAGTAACCAGCCATACCGAGAAAGCGCATCAGTTGTCGTTTGCAGTTTGGTATGGGAAAACTTGAAATGGCACTGATTTTGGCATCAACAGGTTTTACCTCACCCTGTCCTACAGTATGTCCGAGGTAAGTTACCCTCGCCCAACCAAACTCAGATTTGGCAAGGTTGACAGTCAACATTGCTTTACTCAGTCTCTCAAAGAACTTCCGCATGAGCTTGATGTGTTCCTCCCAGTGTCACTATACAGGACGACGTCGTCAACGTAAGCTGCACATCCGTCTAGCCCGGATATGACGTCGTTGATCATCCGTTGGAACGTTGCCGGAGAGTTCTTCATTCCGAAATGGCATCACCTTGTACTGGAACAATCCGTCTGGTGTAACAAAGGCGGATATTTCACGAGCACGATCCGTCAGAGGGACTTGCCAAAATCCCTTCAGTAGGTCAAATTTCGTCACGTACTTGGCTTTTCCCACTCGGTCGACGCAGTCATCAATCCTCGGGATTGGGAAAGTGTCTGTCTTTGTTAAAGTGTTGACCTTCCTAAAGTCCGTGCACATACGATAACTGTGATCTGATTTGGGAACAAGTATGCACGGCGAACTCCAGTTACTTTTACTGGGTTCAATAAAGTCATTGTCCAGCAGGTATTTGACTTCTTCCTGGAGATATTTCGCTTTTGTTGGATTCAGTCTGTATGGATGTTGTTTTACAGGCTTACTGTCCCCAACATCAACGTCGTGATAGATGACGTTTGTCCTCGTTGGAACATCTTGAAACAGGTGTTTATATTCGTGGAGCAGTTCTTTCACCTGTTGTTGTTGTTCTGGCTGGAGGTGTGCCAACTTTGTAGACTCCAGCTTCTCCAGGATTTCTGAGTTCTGAAGCTTGACCGAGCCCAGCTTTGAGTTTAGAGTATTTTCACTCAAGTCAGTTTCAGTATCACTATCTTCATAATGGTTTGAACTGACTGCACTGACAGGCTGAGTTATAGTAGGATTATCCCTATCCAAATATGGCTTAAGCATATTTATGTGACATAGCTGTTTTTGTTTTCGCCTGTCAGGTGTTATTATGATGTAATTTAAATCACTCAATTTCTTATCAATTAGGTATGGCCCAAAGTAACGAGCATGGAGTGGTTTGCCAGGAATGGAAGTAGAACAAGAACTTTTTGACCTGGTTCAAACTTCCGTTTTGAGGTGCTTTTATCATATTTGATTTTCATTGACTGCTGAGATGACTCAAGATTTTCTCTGGCTAATTCACATGCTTTAGAGAGTTTGTACGAAAATCTGACACATATTGCAAAATATTCAGACAATCATCATCGTCTGATAGGAATTTCTCTTTAACGAGCTTAAGTGGGCCACGGACTGTATGTCCAAATACAAGCTCAAATGGGCTAAAACCAAGAGACTCTTGAATTGACTCTCTAACAGCAAAGAGCAGAAAATGAATTCCTTCATCCCACTGCTTCTCTGTATCGAAACAGTAGGTCCTAATCATGGTTTTCAAAGTTTGATGAAATCGCTCAAGAGCACCCTGACTTTCTGGGTGATAGGCGGATGACGTATACTGTTTAATGCCTAGCTGATCCATTACTTGTTGAAAAATACCAGACATAAAGTTGGAGCCTTGATCGGACTGGACACATTTAGGGAGGCCAAATAAAGTGAAAATTTGACTAAAGCTCTCACTATAGTCTTTGTCTTTATGTTTCTCAGTGGTATGGCTTCTGGGAACCGGGTTGATGTACACATAATTGTCAACATATACTCATTTCCTGATCTTGTTTTTGGTAGGGGCCCAACACAGTCTATTAGTATCCTACTAAATGGTTCTTGAAATGCAGGAATTGGCTGTAAAGGGGCCTTTGGAATGGTCTGATTGGCTTTCCTACCATTTGACATGTGTGACAGGTTTTACAGAAATGTGCTACATCCTGCCTGAGATTAGGCCAATAAAAGTGACTGAGAATTTTGTGATAAGTTTTCCTTACTCCCAAATGACCAGCCCAGGGGTTTCATGGGCTAGGCGCAATATTTCAGCACGATAGGGCTTTGGAACGACAATTTGATGTTTTATAGCCCAATCGTCATCAACCAAGACATCTGGAGGTCTCCATTTACGCATGAGAATACCAGATTTTGTATAATAGGAACAGAGCTATCTGAAGTTTTACCTTCATCATCTACCCTGTCAAACAAAGACAAAATATCTGGTCTTTGTGTTGTTCTGCAATGAGATTTGATCTAGAAAATGTCTGACTTTGGTCAGCAGAAGTTTTACTGGAAGTTTCAAATCCACGAGGGATAACGGAATGATCCGTGTCAAACACCTGACTGAGAAAGGTGTCGTTTAAGTCAACATCTGTGACATTATTTTTGAGAGTATTTTGATTCTCGGAAGTTTTCTTTGACATGGCTCGAGTAATGGCACATGAAGGAAATAAATCGGGTATCTCTTGTTCAATTGGCTCTGGATCCTGATCTAAACTAGGATTATCAGTCACAAGTGGATTAGTAATGACCTTGTCCCCAGCAAGGTCGTTTCCAAGAAGAAGGTGAATCCCTTCAAAAGGCAAAAAAGGCCTAATACCTAAAGCCACAGGTCCAGAAACAAAGTCCGAAGACAAATAGACATTATGGAGAGGAACAGGAATGTAGTCATTACAATCTACCCCTTAATAAGAACTTTAGAACCTGAAATGACTTTTCAGAAAACGGCAGGGTATCTGCCAACAAAAGAGACTGGGAAGCCCCGGTATCTCTTAAAATTTTGACAGGGGTAGCGGAAGAATCACTAGAAAGTGATATAAAACCATTATGAATAAATGGCTCGAAAATACCCATAATGCTATCTTGAGAAGAATTGACCTTGACCTCATTAATTGGGGATGAGAGGGGTTTAACCTCAGAAAATGTGTTGCACACATTATTAGACTCTAATTGAGTTGATGAAGAAATAAAGCCGGTGGCTTAGATCCACTTTGACCACTCTGACCTTCACGTTTTCTTTTCAATTTGAAACACTCTGACATTAAATGGCCGTCTTTCTTACAATAATTACAAGAAAGTGTACCAAACTGTTTGTCAGAAGGAGATTGAGACTTGGGATCTGATGATGTGGGAGTGTTACTTGAACTCTGTGAACTGTTGTCATTTGATTTTCTACTGTCCTTTGAAAATTCTTGGATGAAAAGGACGAGTTAAATTTACCTGCATTGTTTCTGTATGAAAAGGACTGGGATGGTTTGCTGAGAAATGAAGATTTGTGGGTCAATGAATAATCATCGGCCAAACGTGCAGCAACCTCCAATGTATCTGCCTTTTGTTCATTGATAAACGTCTTGATGTCACTCCGGATGCACCTTTTAAATTCCTCAATCAAAACAAGCTGTCGTAATTTGTCATAATTCTGACTGACCTTTTCAGAAGAACACCAACGATCAAACAGTTGTTCTTTTGTTCGAGCAAATTCAACATAAGTTTGATCCTTCACCTTCTCACAATCCCTAAATTTCTGACGGTAAGCTTCAGGCACCAACTCATAGCCCTTGAGAATTAATTCCTTCACAGAATCATAATCTGAAGCCTGCTCTACTGACAACTGAATGTAAATTTCTCTGGCTTTACCCACCAAAGCACTCTGCAAAAGCATAGACCAGGACTCCTTAGGCCAATCCAGACTCTGAGCATTTTCTCAAATGAAGGAAATATTTATCAACATCCCTCCTTTTCTTGGAAAGGGGGAACTAACCTGAAATGCTTAGTGATGTCAAAATTGTCTGAAGGGAAGAATTTTCCTGACTTTCTAAGCTCTAAACGTCTCATTTCTAACTGCAGTCGGTGTTCTGCTAATTCTCTTTCCTTTTCTTTTTCCTCTCTTTCTTTCTCCCTTTGTCTTTCTTCCATTTGTAATTCTTTTTCTCTCATTTGTAATTCTAGTTTCTTGATCTCCAAATTTGTCTGCATTTCTAATTCTAATTTTCTTAGTTCAAAGGTAGACTCGGGCTCATAATCTTTCAAGGTGGATTCCTCAAATTGGCCTAAATTAACTAAATGTTTGGCAATACGGTACTGTATTTCCCTCTTGCGCATATATCTTTTGACTTCTACTTTAAGGAAATTGGCCAGTGTTATGAGGTCGTCTTTTCTGAGGGAATCAAATGTGTCCTGATCAAGGTCATCCATTTCCTCTGGTTTAAATTCCGCCATGATTAATTTCGCTGAGTTCACAGTATATAGTAGTTTTGAAAAGCTGTCAAAATGTTGTCAAACGGCTCAAAATATTCGTATCCCGGACGAGCCCCCAATTTGTTTACGTGCAGAGAAAACGAACAAAAGGGTGAACTCAGCAGTTAACGTTTAAACAAAATTTATTACAAAAATAAAACTAATTGCTAAGTCAGGGATAGAGTACAAGCTTTAAAAGTGTACAGACTACTTATCTCAGCTGGGACGGCAAAGCTCCAGTCTCAGAGTTGTAACAGTCAGTCGGATGAATGAACAGTCCTTTGGCTTGCAGGCTTGAAGCTGCACAAAGTCCACAGTATAAATCCAGCGTTGACAGTGAAGGTCTTGAAAAGTCTTGAGAATGACTACTGCTGGAGTTTAGTAACACACAAGAGACACGATCCCAAAAGTCTGACTGCGAGCCTGCTGTCCCAGTATTTATACTTGTGTGCTTACATAAGTATATAAGAACAATCTAGAACTTTTATTGACATGCTAATTACTGTTCTAAAATTATCTCTCTTACACAACTAATCAACTTTCCAGAACATTCCAAACATGACTAATTGAATTCAAGGTTGTGAGGTCATCAAGGGCAGTGACCTTGGGAATGTTCTAGACTGATTGAACTCAGGTCATGATGAGTGTGGGGAAATGACCTACATAACAATTCAGAATGGTTCGGATGTGTGAATCCCTTCAAAACACACACCTGATGAGTGTTTAACCTTCAAGGTACATGTATCAAAGAACAACTTTTTCAAAAGTCGACTGAAGATAATTAACTCTGACCAGACAGAATTCTTGGCTTTCATACTGAAAAACAATCCACTAGAAATATAATAGCTCCATGATTTGCTGAGTTCAGTGGTGGATTCCATCAAAAACACATTTCTCAGACACCTGACTTGAACAACACAATGGAAGGGTAAATCCTTTCTCATACAAAAAAGTTACGAGATAAACACGTCTTTGTCAGGCCCGGGGCAGGTAGAAATCATCAAAAAAAAGAACAGCTAAGACTGAAATAACTGGAGTGAGACTGAGTTTACAGAATGTTGAATACACTAGCGGACTGGAAAAAAACAAGTATAGGAGGCACTCAATGCAGACTTTTCATTAGAATTCAGAAGCAGTGAGACCACCAGACAGGTGGTTCAAATCCGTGATCAGATTATAAAGCAAAAATTCAGAGGGTTATACCCTCCCCCATTTTTCTTTTGCCTTACCGTAAAACCGTTCCCGCATGAGTTGTACGTACGACATTTTCCACTGAGTTCCAAAACAGCACAAGCCCGATGACTACACAAAACACATTTGAAACAGAAGTAACCGGAGTGTGGTTCCTGTGACGCATATATGAGCCAAAAAACCACAGGAAGTCACAATGGCCCGGTACGATGGGCACGGTAGAGCTTTCTTCAATACCCTACATGCTCTGCTAAAGCTGCACACCTATGCTCTTTACTGCTCTTTTAATATGACACTTAACATGTAAATACTTCCATGCTGTGAGTCCGACCAAATCACAAAGGCATACAAAAAAAAGTGAAAAAAAAATTTGGTCTAATTCTTCTCTGAATGTGCCAAGCTGACCAATTCAAACGTGAATTAATCTTTTAGAATTGTCAGAGTTAAAATCCCCGGACTATTACCCCATGCATATGCAAACTTTTTCACTTTTTGTTACCATGTCAATGGGATGTGGCTGTTTCACCTTTCTTTTCAGTCTTCACGGACAGGTGAACAATGGCCTCCCTGAAGAAACAAAACAAACAACGGACTGCTCCACTCAGAAGAAAGGACGATTTGACTAAGAAAGCTGTTGACAAGAGTTAATGCAATCTGTGAAAGACCAGACTGGTGTGATCGAAAACACCGTGTGCCCAGGGTGCTTTGCAAAACAAAGGGAAGACTGAAAGGCACTGTGGGTTATATGATGTTTGGGGTGTTCCAAGAATCGTGTCCCCTCCCTCCTGAATATGTCTGCTCCACATTCTCCAGAGTGCCAGGATCCACTACGCACTATAGGGTGTGCGTTCAACAAAATGAGTAACTTTTTCAGAACAAATCATCATTGTTTTTGTTTTATGATCCATATAGTGCTTGAAACTGAGTACAATCAATTTATATACTTGTCCTGAACTTGAACTTTTCTCTTAAAATTGCCACACCTGTAGTTGACCTGACGAAGGCAAAATTCATGTTTGTTCACTTTCAGAAATGAAATTTTCATACATGTCAACACACACACATAATTGAGCATTTATATATTTATGAATATTGATATTAAAAACCAAGACAGCATAATTAAAACCCACAAATTATGCCTATTGCGTTGTGATCTGAAAGACGATGAACTCTATGATTTGATGTTTTAGATACCATGAATCAAATACTGAGACACCAGTCTATCACTGATACCTTACGGCATTACAATTAAAGTCTCTGTAATGCACAGGAATCAATTTAAGTATATATGTAGCTAAACAGTAAGTTTTGGGTTGACTGTGAGCTGTCCTTAAAAGAAAGGTATATGACTTATTGCATATGTCTAATATGCAAACTTTGTCAGTTTGCAGTTTATTTTAAACCAGCAGAACATTTCATTGTGAGAGACAATTAAAATGTGCAATCAAAAAGGCTGATGGGAACAGTATCATGAGGTATGTGTTATGGAAGGACATGAAATATTGCCATGGATACCAATAGAAAGGGGCTTGATCACTTGCTTACAGGGATAATAGGATAATGATGATGATATATGAGAGAGAGAGAGAGAGAGAGAGAGAGAGAGAGAGAGAGAGAGAGAGAGAAACAGATAGACAGACAGACAGTGAGTAAGCAAGTGAGCACAGATTTGATCTTGTGAAATATGGTTCATCACAGGATATAACATAATATGATACGAGAAACCACATGATCTGATGATGATATGCGATAATGCAATTTGGAAACCCATCCCTAAGCAACAAATGCCACTGAGCACGTGCAGAGAGTTTCAACACCTTGAAGGGAAATACCATCATTTGTTGTAACTGTAACTCTGAGTCGCCCTCCATGGCTCCATCGATTGGCTTCCATGTAGGCCAAAGAGATACCCTCCAGGTAAAAAAAATACCGTCCATTCCTAATCTGTGCAGAATTCCTCAGAGTTGCTTCATCTATTTGTTTTGAAAGTTCGATTAGCGATTTTCCCCCTGTAGGAATTTACCTTCCTAAGCAAACATACACCCAGAAAGGGCCATCTTCTTTTGTCTTGTTGACTATTAGGAGCGTGTGTGGCTGGTTTGAGAGTGGACTAATTACAGCTAGACCCTGCGACGGACAGGTCAAGGGTCACGGAACTGGTCAACAGGCTGTAACCAATTCAACGGGATCACAAAAGTTGTGACAAAGACTGTTGATGCATACAATGTGGTCTAAAATCCCTCTTTCTAACAAACTGCCCTCCCTGCTATTGCTGTGTCATTTGTCAGAAGTATTGTAATTTTTTCATTTTTGTAATGAACAGATTATTTTTTATAATTTGACGAAAAAATCGCAAATTCTTTGCTGAATTTTCTTTCATTGTGATAATTTCGAAAGGCTTGTCAGCCGCAGTCAAAACGAAATTTTGAGCAAATACTGGAACAGCAGCATTTCTTTCAAATTATTGGTACAAAATGATAAGATATTGATAATGCAAAAAATTGCGATTCAATGTTATTTCACAGTTACCATTTGGTCTGCTGTGCGGAGAGACAAGTGTTCCTGATATTTTGTGGGATTTGTGACTGATTCATCAGGTTCCCACAAACACTTTTTCAGTGGAAGACTGTCTGAGTTTCCCTCTTCAACTACAGAACAGAGGTCAGTTTGGTCAGCACCGTTGAATCATCGGGATAACCAGAGGATAAAGGGTGGTGACAAGCAATTTCATCATTGTCCCTCAAGTGAGAGAGTTCATCGCCTTCCACGGCTCACAAGCTTCTGAAGTGCTGTGTTGATAAACCAGACACACATCCACTACAATCATGTACACGGGACATGCCTGACATGAATGCATTTCCAATTATCACATATTTTTTTTCATTTGGCTGTAATTCCCCGATGTGAAAGTCACTTTTACCACTTGAAATCTCACACTGAAACCCTGATTGATCAATAATTTCAATTTACTTTGAGAAATTTACATGATCTTAATTCAGTCCTTTTGACAAAGATCTGACATTACACTTTTTTTTATTCAGAGAAGGCAAAGAGACACATTAATCATACATACAATCAAGGGATGTTATTTTGAAAATCTTAATTTTTAACAAAAGGTACTTATGAATGTCACTGGGTTCAAAGTTCTCAGGGATGAGCGAGAATCAATCACTGTTGTTGATCAAACTACTCAGCTCTGGTATTTTTGGCGCATTGCTTTTCATGGCCTGAAACTTCAATGATTCCGTGCATTGTCAGATCGGACACACCATCAAAGCTCCACCTTTTCAAACGGCACACCACAGAATGTCGTAACTTTGTTGCAAAGAGACAAGTATGGGGAGAACACTTGTTGAGGACTGATGACCCATACCTCACTTTGAAATTATTCCAATGAACACACTGTGGAATGTTAAGGTAAAGGGCGACGAATTCGGACGCGCACACGCTTTAGAACGTTTCTGCGCAGATTTGAACTCCAGCCTGTCGCAAATGGGTTACTTTGTAGCGCATGTATTTAACATCACCTGTCATTGTTGAAATTGCGCTTTTACCTAATTTTTTGACCCAGTCTCTTAGAAATACATGTGACCTATAACCTTGTCATATTTTGACCCCCTAGGAAGCTGGTTTTTATTCAATATGAGCGAAAAATTAACATTTCTCTCCCATTTACATGGCGCATATTACCCATTCACCTGGAGATATTGTAAAAAGTAGCGTGGTGACACCCTTTTATTAAAAGTGTAAACTAATGGTATTATGTCAGGATTTTATTCGCCAAGTTTGGTCAAAATGACACCATTCAAAGCGACAGGAAGAAAGTTCGAAAATTATGTAGTGATATAATTTCGATATCGTCATTTTGTAATCGATACTTATGTAAAAATTTCTTTACAAACATCATGAAAACTATACATTCGATAGATATGGATCTTAAGACTTGGTATTTATTAAAATTAACTCTTTTGCTAAGCTTTTTATAATTGCTTTCTTTAGTTTAAGTGAATTATATCATTTTTATTTATTTCTAACGATGCCATTTTAACGTCCGTTTCCATGGAAACGAGCGTGGTGACCCCCATTTTTTATTTTATTTTTGCACTTGCACAACTTCCAAGAATATTTGTGCAAAGTTTCAAGAAAATGACACCACAACTTAATTTTGACGTAATTCGTAGTACTTCACCTTAAGCTACTTTTGTACAGGTAAGTGACCTGAGCAAGGAAATAAGTCACCAACAAACAAACAAACATACACCTGAGTCAGAACTTCAGTGCAGCATTAGCCGGTGACCTTGTTGAACTTCAAAGGCGTTCATGACTGCTTCTTGGCAATGAGAGATTAAACCTTTTAGTGGTGCCATGCAACATTGAACATTTTTGACAAGTAACCATTTGTCTTTATACTCTACACCTTAAATTGTCAATCTTTGATTAAAATTGATTAGCCCTGGGTTGTCAAGCTGCCACCCTTGTGGCACATTTCCATCACAAAACACACAAGCACCACTGTTCTCCGCAAGAAACTGTCTTCCTTGTATTTGATGAAGGTCTGGAACACCTGGCAAAGCAAATGCTTGAATAACAGGGAACCACGTTACCATCTAAGATATGCGAAAACAAAAGACCCTGAAGTTTGATCTTTCTGTGTACAGTATAGTTGGAATTCTGTTTATACACAGTTGAAAACTTATATTTACAATGAAACCCAATAAGACATGAGAAAGAAATCCACAATATACGACAAATATATTTCTTCAAGTACCCGATGTTAAGTCTGCAGGCGTGCGAACTCCTTCAAAAACTACAGGGTAAAGTCTTCTCAAAGGTGAATTGCATTCTGGTAGAACTTACAGCAGATGAGAGCTTGTTTTCAAAGTTAAAAAATTACAGTTTTCAAGGACATTAACGTTATTAAATGATATTATACAAAATGGGTTGACTTTGGGAGGGGGGGGGGTCACAGGAGAGACAGAAGGTCAGCTATAAAGGGGAGGTGAGAAGATAAGTAACTGCCTGAACCCCAAACCTAACCTAATGCAGAAAGACTACACTGATCCTTCTAAAACTGCTACGTGGTACATGTATGTAGGACGTAGTACACCCAGAATGGTACGGTTATAGACACCGCATCAAACACTTTTTGACTGTTCACATCATGTGGAAAATAAAATAGCAAAGGCACCAAAAAACAAGAGTTCGTGTGGAGGAAACAGTAACCTAGCAACAGCTATTGTCTCGTTCTCATCATCTTGGTGATAGAGAAACACGAATTTAGAATTCTCAATTAAGGTAAAGGGCGACGAATTCGGACGCGCACACGCTTTAGAACGTTTCTGCGCAGATTTAACTCCAGCCTGTCGCAAATGGGTTACTTTGTAGCGCATGTATTTAACATCACCTGTCATTGTTGAAATTGCGATTTTACCTAATTTTTTGACCCAGTCTCTTAGAAATACATGTGATCTATAACCTTGTCATATTTTGACCCCCTAGGAAGCTGGTTTTTATTCAATATGAGCGAAAAATTAACATTTCTCTCCCATTTACATGGCGCATATTACCCATTCACCTGGAGATATTGTAAAAAGTAGCGTGGTGACACCCTTTTATTAAAAGTGTCAACTAAATGGTATTATGTCAGGATTTTATTCGCCAAGTTTGGTCAAAATGACACCATTCAAAGCGACAGGAAGAAAGTTCAAAAATTATGTAGTGATATAATTTTGATATCGTCATTTTGTAATCGATACTTATGTAAAAATTTCTTTACAAACATCATGAAAACTATACATTCGATATATATGGATCTTAAGTCTCGGTATTTATTAAATTAACTCATTTGCTAAGCTTTTTATAAATATCTTTCTTTAGTTTAAGTGAATTATATCATTTTTATTTATTTCTAACGACGCCATTTTAACGTCCGTTTCCATGGAAACGAGCATGGTGACCCCCATTTTTTATTTCATTTTTGCACTTGCACAACTTCCAAGAATATTTGTGCAAAGTTTCAAGAAAATGACACCACAACTTAATTTTGACGTAATTCGTAGTACTTCTCATTAAAGAGCCGTTACTGAAACAAAGTCATGAATGTAAGATTATGGTGACACTAGTGAATAGATACAACAGCAGCATTAGTTGAAGACAAGAGACGTAAGTTATCTGCGATCCCGTTTTGAGAAAAAGGTCATTCGATCCGCATTTAACCCCTTCAACACCTTGGTTTGTCCCGAAACTGATTGTTATCAGCCCGATTGTGGACCACTGTACAAGGAACTGAGGTTGAACAGGATTGGTCTTTCATCACAAAACTTTTGACCAATCACATTTTTTGTTACAGAGTATGTTGAATGTGCATATTTGGAAATGACATATACAAAGGGAAGTATTAGAGACCACAGTAATATTGATTGATTTTCAAAAAAGGAGGGGTTGTAGATGTGTTGCTGAACTGGTGGATTATAATTGGTCCAAATTATCACCAATCACTACTTAGCAACCTATTCAAAACACACCGTGACCTTAATAGTTGCCAGGTAACACTGTATAAGACAGATTGTATTAAACTCTAATAAATCTCCTATAAGATTGCTACAGCTCCATTGTTATGGGGAAGGGCAGTATCCGGTGATTGCTCATATGTAACCAACAATAGTGACATTTTCTTAGTAACTATAAAACAACAACCAAAACCATCCTGTGTTTGCGAAAGCCTTTCCAACTCAATGAGTCACTCCTATAATTGATTAAAACTCTTACAAAGTTGTCGTCTGGATGTCATTAAAAGACATTCTGGCTCATTTACCTAATCACAGCTGACAAAAATCAAAGCTGTTGTGTTGTTTACTGGATTTGGTACGGTACGTGTACTTGTAATAGCCTGTCCAAAGGTTGAATATTTCATGAAGGCATGGTATGTGTTACTCAGTGAAACATTATGGTTTCAGCAATTCAACATCTTTAGTGTAGGAAGTGTACGGGAACACAAATTTCGATAACACTGATTTACTTTGACTCACTGACAGACAACCAGCCCGATACAATGGCATGTGAGAGAAAAACAAATTCAGAAAATATCGCCTCAGTACAAAGACGGCATTTTCCTCGTTAAATGTGTTTTTCTCTTTGCCTGCAGACAAGCTGCGAAAGACGAAAGGCCAACAAAAGTGGCACAGAACCAAAACAGCCCAGGAATGTCACTGTTGTTGATCTTCAAAATGTGAAAGTTTTTGTTCTTTGAAAAATGTCAGGAGTTTGCTTTCCTGGCATGAGAGACAAACTGCATTCCAACACGATATTATGTAAGTTTTTTATCAGAAAAACTGTCAAAGCTGATAGGTTGGGTCTGTGAATAATAGACCGATAAACGCTGCATAAACAGCTATGACTAATCCAAAATACGCTATCAGTGCTAATTGTATGGTCAATACAGGAAACGATATATCTCATAATCGTTATGCATTTTTCACAACATATATTTGAAAAATTCTCCAAAATTTATAGTCAAGTAAGCTGCTATATTAATTTGAATATAAACTGACTATTACAACATTACTAAACTCTACTCATTTTTGTCCATTATCAAATTTTATTTTTTAAATTTTTTTTTGGACTGGATAGCAAAGCTGTGTATTCAAACTATCAAATCGCCTGGGCTTCAGTGAAAAATCCCAAAGTCAATACCCATGATTTGGTAATGTCTTGTGAAACTCATTTCGCCGTATTCTCACGGACACACATTCGATCCAAAGTGCAACTTTTCATGCCTTTCATAAGTCTGTTCGATAATCCATTGTATACAAAGGAGATTTTCCAGCAGTCAAGCAAACTGGTAAATAAATCTGACACGTATCTGAAAACTGGCAGAGATAGATATAGAAACGACAGAAAATTACCTGGTAGTATGTATTTCCACCTATCTGCCCGGATGTACTTATCCATATTGGGAACGTTTTAAAATTGTCCACTTGTGTATCAGCAAATGCCCACTTTTCACGACTGAACCACTTTGAACCAGTCACTGACCACAGTTAAGACCAACATGCCTTGAGGACTGTCTCGACATTTCTTGTAATCGGTCATAAATTTGCGCTGTGGTTGCACTGACATACTCGCTGACCAAACGCAAGGTACTGTGTGGACGTCACCGCAGCTCGTCGGTGCAGTAAGTCCGCAGGGGGAAGTTAAGCGTGACCTTTGCCGAGGGAAAAGGTCATCAAGTCAACACAAAGAGTCAAAGTAAAGCTGTATACCTGCATCTAAATGAGGCTGCTTTATTACACCCTAGCAAACAGAACTCTCGGGTGTCAGACATTATCGCATGTAAAAGTTAACTTTCAAAGGACCATTCATAGGGATGTGATTGTAACCATTTTGCACAATATGACAAAATATTTGCAAACCCTAAATTAGCCATTCAGCTTATTCATCTAGCATTCAATAATAAACTACACTGTTGTCCACATTTTCAAGTTTGCAACACTTCTTGCCAGGGTGCTGTCGACAACTATGTAGATAGAGGAACATCCAAAACTTGCTTTGAGCAAAGCATTCTTTCCTGTCACATGATTTGAACTTTGCTACAGTAAGCCAACAGTGATAACTACTGTACATAGTATGTCAATATTTACTTTTCATGCACGTGGTAGATACATTTTTTAATGATAACTATAAATATGAATCAATTAAGTCAGGACAGGAAAAAATGTTTTTTCTATAACATCTGTGTACAGATATAATCAGAAGATAAGAAATATTTTATGCTGATGGGATAATATGTCAAAGGTCATCTGATACCCTGACTGAAAGTACATATTTGCACAGGTAAATGCATTAATGGTGTTCTGACCTACTTCAGTCAGTCACGCTTTCTGCAATTACTAAAATCGCATGTAATGTCTGCTCATTACACATTTTGCACAGTCTCTTGAAGTCAAGGAGTGTGCAGGATTGTGTTGTGGCCTTGAAGTGCCCTGGGAAGTCACTATGACTTGATTGGCAGTGATACCAACATGGTTTCTACACCATCACAGTATAGGCTCCTGAGAGTCCAACTTTTGATGCATTTTTTCAGAATTTTTCTTCAGCTAAAATTATTTTGCCTGTCCGTACTCTCAAAATCATGTCAAATTCAACAGCGTTCAACTCATAAAGACAACCTGCAAAATATATCTCCAAAGTTATTGGTAACGACAGATTTTAGTCTAAGCTAGAATTCATTCATACATCAACAAAAACTTTGCATATTGCACAGCATGAAATGTGAATTGAAATTTCAAAGCTAATTTACTTTATTTCAAGATGTTTTTTGAAAAAAAGTATAAGAAAATGGACAAAAGTAGGACAAAAGTATTCGGCGACAGTAACAGCTATTGATTCTTATACCAAATTACAAGGTCTGGGAAAAAAATGACAATTGAGCTTGCCAAAAACCTCTTTTAGTTTTGCAGAGAAGTTTCATCAATTGTGCTATCTACTGACGTTTATAATGCCAGGGGTTTTCACCATCTCGCAAGAATCTAAACAAAATATATTGGCTTTAAAATACAAATTTGCATATTTCATCACAATTTGAACAAAATCTAAGTTAGGCCATCCCTAGCAACTTGTATACCAAATATACATACAGACTGACGCCGAACGGATACCCATCCCAATAGCTTCTATAGACTTTAGTCTATAGAAGCTAAAAAAAAGGCAAAAAGACATAGCGTCATCTCTCAGCCAAAAATCTATGCCTTCTGATGACAAAACACAAATACAGATGAAAAAGTTGAAGCCAATTGTGCATCCTCCCCCTAGAAAGTATGGTTTTAATCCTCACGGCACTGAAACCATTAACTCAAGTCATTTATCATGGTAGACTGTAACTACAAGGTTGAGTCTTTCATCTTAATGGGGCCATTTGAGATGGCTTTGTCTCAGTAAAAGAAAAAGAAAAAAACTTTCACATCACCATTGCAACAAGTAAAGCAAGTTTGTCCATTGTTCAAAGCCGCTCTTTTCAGGAGTATCTGAGAGGCATACTCAAAAAAGATCTTTGATTTATCTTATCTGGACTAATTCCCAGTACTTTGCTCCAGATTTTTTTTCTTTTATTTTAAAAACACCCATGGACAACCTGTACTCTTCAAAGTTTTACTTTTGCCACATCCAATAGGGAGTGCAGCTCTCCCTATATGAAAATAATTAGCTGTGTTAGGGGTGCCTTGTAGTGTTAGTAGATGGAAACATACCCCTTAAAATTATCTTGAATTGCAATATGGTCAAGAGCAGTCCCAGTACTCGTCAATGTGCCCTAAATGGACTGCAGCAGAGTGGGAACAGAAAGGGGTTATATGACCATTGCCGGACTTTGGAAAATTCTGATATGTTTTGACAAATTTCTCTAGTTCCCTTGTAGAAATGACTGAAAACAACTCCTAAATGGCCCCCTTGGGCCAATATGAGAAAATAAAGTGTCCTCAACATTTTTTCCTGCTTTCTTGACAAACAACGCAGCCATGAAGTTTTCTCATCAATAAAAGACAGATGTTGAAGAAAGAGTGAAATCTGACCTACTTAAAGTGCCTACATATCTCACAATTCTCACTTGAAGTATTTCTAACCATCCAGATGACAACAGACTCAACAAGGTATCTGACTGTCACTATGGTTACTGGACACCTAAAACAGTGCATTATGGGAAACAAAGTTCAACACCATGCAACATATGCAGTGCAATTTAACTGTGATCATGTGGAACAGCTCGGACAAGCTTTCAAATATAGTAATGTATTAGGCTTCTGTAAGAAATTCAATGGAATGCACCTCGGGAACAGATATTCGGATTCTCAAATTTTTACAATCTCCTTTTGGCCTAGCTCTTGTGGGGACTCATTTTGAACTCAGGGAGTAAGTAAAGTTTTCATCCGACTAGTTTTGTGAAAATCAGGAATTTACTTTCCCATAAAAATAACATAGGGATGGTGCATGCCATTCTGAATATCAAATATTGGTAAATATTGGGTAATTTGTTTCTCTAGCACAAAAATTTGCACAATGACCCTCGATTTTTATTCTTGATTCCGAAAGAGAATGGTCAAAAATTTGCTTTAAGAAAGCATGAACAAAAGTTTAAGTCTCTCATATTTGAGGCACAAACTACATTTAACTGTGATATAATCTGCAGACACTTCAGACAGACTGTTGATACTTGAACTGGCTGATCGTTTCCATAATAATAATAGCATATGGGCCGCAGTGACCAGATGATGGAAAGAACTCAATACAGACATATCTATATCATTTGAAAGTGCATTTGGATGGAGTATAGAATTCTCCACTTCCTGCCAGAAAGACAATGATTTATGAAAACGTCCAAGAGGAGAACAAATGTCAGCGTTTTATTGGAGTCTGGGGCCAAAGAATCATCATAAAAATATAATCGTATTGAAATCTTACAAGTTTTCAGTATTATCTACCGAAACCCCCCAGACTTTAAACAAAATAAACATTTTTAAGACTATTTCAGTCCGACCTCATAAAAGCTCTTCATCCAAAGAAACGTGTGCAAATGCTCAATTTGGTATTAAATATTGATCCTTTCCACTTTCAACAGTACATGTCCCTGGTTTTTTACTGTCAACCATTTGTTTCTAAGTGTTGATGGAGGTCCGTGGGAATTCATTCCAGACAAAGGGATGGGCTGAAGAGCAGAGCACCCTGTCATGAACCCTTGAAGTAAATATAGAAATTTCTTGGCATCAGCCACGTAAAAACAGCACATGAATTATGTGCAAATTTTCTAGAATCACAGAAAATTTTCTCGAGAGAGTGAGCTGGTTCGGTGCCAGTTTTAATAATGGTTCGGTGCCAGTTTTAATAATGGGGTGTATATTACAAGTCACAAAAAATATTTCGGTCTACAGAGTTGTTTGGCAGATGACATGTTCAGTAATGATTGATTCTGCCTAAAACTAAATGATCAGTACAAATTGTAATGCATGTAGACACAAAATTTGTTGTTCATTAATTAAGAGCCTACATCACATCCCTTGCTGCACGCACCTGAAATTTACCGTGGACATCGATAGGATTATGTACCAATACTGGCCGGGCTCTATTATGGGACCTTGTCTATCACCAAGATAGGCAGATTCAACTGCCACATTTATGAGGAAGCCGTACAGTGAACGACACAGTCTGAAAGGAACACACTCTACTACAGCAGAGACTTCATTGGTTAAATTACCGTATGAAACTTGCATGCTGAATATACAAAAATCATAGCGAGGAGCATTGCTATTTGAACATCTTGTAGCAAAATTGTTGGGAAAGTAAGTTGAAATAAAAGAAAAGTGAAGTAATGCAGTTTTCTAAATACAGGTAAAAGGTGTAGACAAACAGACACATGTTAGAGAAATTGACTTGTGTATTGCTTTGGCTCTTATTTTCCTAAAAATCAGTGAAAGGGAGTGATTTTCACAGTGTAGCTTGGCTATTACAAAGTAAACGTGTAGAGTATAGGATTGTTCGTTACACCACGGACATCATACGCGGGAAAACAAGCAAGTGAATGAAAAAACACTCAGGGTTGGAGGAAAACCGACTTACATGAGAAGACGTGGGTTCCAGCCAAGGTTGCCATTTCACCAGTTAAGTTTATGGGAAAACTCAAAGAAATTCAAATCCGAAGAAGCGGAGACTTCACTCTGCTAACACATGGATGGTGGTTCCAGAGTGTCAGATAACGGAAATCAGGACTCCCCGACACAACTTTGAAATCCTAACTGTCAACAGTTACTTAGAAAAAAAAAATCAATAGTCAATATGTCACCAATTGAAGATAAGAGCTATCTGCAATATAATCCTGCAGTGAACTTTGACCTTTGGCCTTTTCAACTCTAACATCTTCCCGCCCAATACACCTCTCAGTTTTTTTAACGTTTTCATTTCCCAGCTGACAATCAGACAGTCTACAGTTTTCTATAGCTTTCTTCAAAAAAAGAGTACAATTCATTTGTAGTTACATTTGGATATACACCTCGGTTGGTATAAGGTGACTCATACATATTACAGCAATATCTTAAATTAATCAACTGTTTATCATATTTCATATATGACTACTTCAATCCACTTATTAAATAAATATATTTCTGCATATTTGCTAAGCATTGTCTGTTGTACAAAGGGCAATAAACCAGCATAATTTCATGGCATTTGATAGACTCTTGAAAGAAACTTTATGTGTCAGCCTACTTTTTCTGTATTGTATTTTTGACTTGGAACAAGGTATCAGGTTGAGTCAAGGTGGGTGGGGGGGGATGGGAGGAGGAACGAGAGAAAATCAGTGGAAATGAATTATTACCAGGATCTTGGAATGCAAAGATGACGTCATTTCTTTTTTGATCATGACGGATAATGCAGAGAACAATATATACATGTACCTCTGATTTGCAGGATCATAATGGCTTTACATAAATGGTGTCCTCCTCCTGCAGACCTGTTTTTTTTATGTGATGTGAATGCTAAACTCAATTATTCATGTACTTATGATGGTTGATTAAAATACCATGAAAAACATTCATTGATTAACATTTCCTATCTGACTGCAAAGACTTCACAATCACCCAATTCATACAACGGCAAAAGAGTTAATGTTTTACAGGTGAGAGAGTGAGTGACGATCTCCTGGGGCAAATTTTGTCGAATACTGTAACCTTTGACCTCCACTCAGACAGCAGGTCATAGATGTCATGCAGGCAAACAAAACTTCCCAGAAGGCACCTGCTATTGTTTACATGACCTTAAAAATGAGGTCAGCAGTTTCACACCATAACACCCTTTCTTTCTGGTCCTGTTTCATTTTAATTGAAAGTCGTCATGTTTTTATAAAGAATTCATTAAAAATGGTCTGATGAAACCAAACACTTGAAATGAATGAACAAGTGACAATTTTTTTCACCAGGAAACAGGATGGAGCAGATCAAAGGTGACAGGAGGTCAATGACCTTAAATAAAGATAAGTGGTAAGCAGATACACAGGAAGTGGACAGATCCACAGGAAGTTGGAAAGGGACTGCGCTGGTTGATTGGAGTGATGTATGGCATAATACCTGTAGACATTGCAATCTGACAGAAACAACAGTGCTTTGGACATCAGCTGATTACAGCTGTGGCAGAGGTGGAATTATCAATGAGGGCTGGGTCAAAGGTCGGGGTCATTAACATCAATTACTGTCTAAATCTTTTATGTTATGGTGAATTCCAATAGGAATTTGTCGCATAACTGGCCTTGAATTCACAATGGATGACTCTGTAGAATCTTTTCGCGTCTAGTGTCTGTGCTGTTCACTTGGAGGCTGGGTGAGCTTGAAACACATGTACGCACACTAGACTTCATCTTCAATGACAAACTAAGGAATTATGGGAACCGCTAAATTGTTGGACACATCAGTAATGTCACTCTCACACACACACACACACAACTGTTACAATAACGTACATGATTCACATCGTGTACGACAAAAACTAATACGTCTCTTTTTGTTTCACAGTTTCTGTCAGGTTTGCTTGGAAACAGGTATTTAGATGTTTTAAAATTCAAAGCAAATGCATGCATCATGATATCTCAGTGTGGTACTTATAGAGTCCAAACGAAATACTGTATAGATACTAAGCCTATATATATATATATATATAATATATGACAAACCAGATATCTGCATAAAGTATGTAATTGTCAAAAAATTTAATTTTCAAAAACATATTTTTTGCAACTGAATAAGTTCTCTAATTTGTCTTTATTATGTTACCGCCCTCCTCATATTGGTTTTTGGACGCAAAAATTTGATTTTAAAATGAACAGCAATCTTAAACAATGTGTGTGGACAGATTTTTTTAAATACTCATGTCTGGAAACACTATACTCCTGTGGACATAAGCGCATAACACGTGATTTGAATATTCTATCAGCTCTGGTTCTGCATGGCCACACAACTGATGAGAGAAACTTATGGTGACAGATAGATACGGTTTGACAGCCCTGTGACCTATAGTAAAACTGACTCATTGGCGGTTTTCCTGAAATTGACTTGTCTAATATATTGTCACTTTTCCTTGGAAAACGTAAGAAATGTAAGAAAAGTAGGTAATGCAAAACACAATTGAAAGGAATGTACAATAATTATAAACAATTTAAAAATTATTCAGAAAATAGTCATTTTACAGGAATTTTCACTTGCAATCATATTTTGGTTAAAAGTTTTTGATTATGAACTTCCATGATACATCAGCAACTTTTCCGGAAAAAAAACGAAACATTGATGGCCGAAACTGCCGGATTTGGTCACTTTTCAATAAAATTTCTCTCATTCGAACTCGCTGACTTTACTATCTAGGGTATAGCATGTGCTTTACAATGCTTAGAAGATCGGAAAATGTAGATTTGTGTTTCCCTTTATCATGCACTTTGGAGCACATGATCAATAGATTTACAGACTTCTTCAAATTTTAGTTCTAAGCAGCCCTTATATACATACACCCTATATCCCTGCAAATTATAATTAGTAGTAGTCGTACATCATTGAGCTCCATGGCATATCTCTTCATATCCATATAAATAGTCTGATTGTAACCTGTTCACCCCTGCTCCATAGTGAACAAATCCACATTCAACATTGATAACAATGGGTAGGGTGAAACCATGGTGCTGAGTAGGGTTAAGCAGGTTTCTAATAATCTGTGACCGCTGTCAAATCTCCTTAAAATAGCGCCACTACTGCACAGTCTGTGGTGACTTCATAGCGTGAATACTTGTGTGTAAAACCCATCAAGACTCTATAATCTTCTTACCACCCAAAATGAAGTCATTTATGGCACAGATGTAACCGGCCCATCAAGAATAAAAAAATGTCAAAAAGCACTGCCCGAGGCTCTCAGATCAAGATATCTTGAGACCCTGAACAGATCAGATAGCAAAAGGGTTGTGGAGAGGTTTTTTTTAGCAACCAAATATCGAAAATGATATTAATCATCTGTATTCATGCACGATGAAATATCATAAATATTGTAGGGAAAAAAATATCTCCTTTCCTAAGAGAATCAGCATGTATTGACTTGACTGTACAACACTGGGTGCTCATACCTCCATATTACAATGAAACTGGACAAATTGCGACGTGATATTGATGCAGGAGACGATCACAGCTGGCAAAACCGATTACTGCCTGACACACTCCACTACTTTATTGCCGGTTGAATTGCTTTATAACAGCAATGACTAACGTCATTGGGCTGACACTTTATCAGAATGGAACCGCACATTGACTTCGTCTGAAATCTTCGCTCACAAAAGAGTGACGCAAAAAAAGTAGCTTATGAGGCAGAATAATCAGATTTGTCGAGCCACAATGCTTACGGCTTATGACTACATTTAACTAGGCAGTTTATTACTAACACCGAATGAATTCAGAAGCACACTGATGGATACAGAATGTATCTGAACTATTTGTTTTGAAAAAAGTGTATAGTAGCTAAAAAGAGCTTAAAGGATCAACATCTGTGACTTTTTAATTTTATTGTTTCAATAACTCAAGTACTCTTTCTAGTTCCTCTCTGTGAGGTGTGTCAAAATACAATGTATTGGCCTGACCAATGCGACGCACCATGTGCAATATGCAATATCACTGTTGATGAGTGAATTTTAGTCTGCACTAAAATTCAGATGTCAACAATGACTTTGGACATGGCACACATGGAGAGGCAGTGTTGGCTAGCTGAACACTGGGTATTTCAACATGATCTTGAGAGTAGAACATGAAAACATCTTTTTTTTGCGAGTGAAACCAACCCGCTGCAAAACCTGGTGTTCTACAGCAAATGAAGCTGCACATAAAAATAAATCACATTTTTCTTGAAAATTCTAAATATCTGTGATACACTTTGTGTATCGCCACACCTCGTGAATTGTACAGAGCCCAGAGGCAGAAAAGGACATCTGTCTGCAATCTGATGTTTGAACGGTTATATAAAATAAGATTAAAATTGTGCAGGTTAAAATAAAATTATCACTATATAGTAATAATGAGAGCACTATGGGAATAGTATTGTATGCAAAAATAATAAAATGTTTCAAGTTTTTATGAAAAAGCTATAATGATCTAATTTTACATCTGAACTACCAATAAAATGTTTCAATAGTTTTATGAGAAAAGCCATGATAATAAATTTTACACCTGAGCTACCAACAGATGAATCAGGATTTCACTGTGTTGCTCAGTGTTTTAAAGCAAATAAGCCTGACTTTGAAAATGACATTCTAAACACAATGCCATCCTTTTTTTAGAAATAAAGTAAGGATGTCGCTTTGATAGGAAATACAAGGTGCAATGATTATATGAGGTACAATTATATACCGTCCAGGAATTCCGGGAAAAACACACACTATCTCAGGAAGACTGGTTGAAGTTCTCTTCCTGGCTTTCCTGGTGTGTGAGAGAATTTTGGCTCCCTGCTTTTGATTTTGACTCAGACTGCAGCGTACATTGTTTCTTGATCAATTCCATAATGACCGTGAAGTGCTCCATTTCTATTGTTTTGGAAAGCTGTTGCAAACTTTGGAGACAAAAAGACGTCAGATTTCAAAGTCAAGTTAAGTGGATTTAGTATACATATGCCTTTTAAAATGTTATCAGTATTCAACATTCAAACACCGTAATCTTTGTGATTTTGACCTTGCATAGGCTTCACCGAGTAAATGCAAATCCTTTTAGAGAGGATTTTTAACTCCTATCAGTCGCTATCACCAAGCACATTCCTCAAAATTTTGAAGTGGCAACTTCTACTTGGACGAACATACTGCTGTCTAGTCTTGACCAGCTCAACACCCCCCCCCCCCTTCCAATGTATTTAAGTCCATTATTATCATTGCCGACAACATAGAATAAACCAATGTGAGTCACAGAGAGGGGTTACAAATTGAGGGATAAAACGTGACTTCCCTCATAATTTCTCAAGTCTATGACATAAACTGTGGCTTTCCCCCACGGCAGTTTATGTACATAAAACCTGAATTTATCACTGTTATGCACAGACTAGACATTAATCAAAATATTTTTATGACTATAAAGAAATTTGAGTCAAACTGATCTGCGACTCCATAATGTGGGTACACCAAGTGCTTCCCAGTGAAAAATGAAAAAAGTTCCTCTGTCTTAGATGATTTTGATTTTTTTTCTCCTCTGGGAGGGGCAAGGAGAAGGTGGAGGAGGGAGGGAAATACAAGTGTATAAATACTACATTATACATCACAAAGCTTTTAGTATGGTGAAAATACTAGCAATTTTAATGAGATTGCTATCAATTACGTGGAAACGTGCAATAAAATATCAAGAATAATTTACAATGTCGGGTACTTTAAAAATTCACCAAAATATAATCTGTATCGATTGCAATGAATATTTAATTTTCCATTTTAAAGGCATATAATAAAAGTCTTCATCATGATCATCAAATTTTCATCGAATGAAAAATAAAAACTACTGAACTGCAAAAGATTGAATAAGCAATATGTCAAGACCACACCCTGCATTGGGAAAATCAGTGTTCAATTATTAATTACATGTCACTTATACAAAAAAAATATTGCACTGTAATTATGTCAATTTGCACTAATCACTGATGAGAATGTTTGAATGGAGGAAAAGATATTTCTGCGGAAATCGATTCAATATTGTTTGCGTAATGGCATTGTTCGTTGAATGAATGGTAGGTATCAAATGTCACAGTGTAATACATACATGCATATTAACGTGATCAGCTTAAACAGGTTGCCATGGTTATGCGAAGTGCTCGTTGCCCGATACATAGTTAAGTGGTGAATGAGCCGTTGAGAATGTCGGCAAGGCCACGTGACACAATGGGTCAATGTTTTCATCCTACAATCCACATGCCTTTTTTTACAAAGTGGAAAAACAGATCTCTTTTTTCTCTTGCTTTCTATACAGCAGATGCTACAATGCCATCGACTGCCCTCAATAGAGCAGTAAACAGGTGCTCACAGACAAACACACTTAAAATGCATCCAAACACAATCAGGCCGCATTTTTTAACAAAAAAGATACAAAAAATCCAGCTGTGCATGGGAGAAAAAAAAGCCAAACATTACACTCACCCTCTTCGTCACTTTCCATCTCGCAACTACGACATTAACTACTCGATATCCAAGTACGAAAGGTGCTTGCTACCAGAGAGCATGACCGACCTATGAATAACTCGTAGTGGAAATGCGTAGTAGGCTTCTCTCATCTGGACAAGACTATTATTTGCACAGGGGTGGAAGGTTGAGGCAGTGTGACCTCCAAAGTTACTGTATCAACTTATAATACACGGTAAAAAGACACCGCGATATATCTCCTTTTGCAAACAAGAAAAACGGAAAAAGAGAAAAAAATTCTGGCATTTCGTTCATGTGTGTAATTGTCATGGTAACAGTGACGGACTGCAAATATGAAGCTAATGTTTATGTCATCGATCACAAATTTTGCTATATTTCAGTCTTGAAGAATACTGCATTTGTAGCTGCACTGATACATCATCTGCCTCGGATGAAACTTTCTGGAAAATGGAATTTTTTTATTTATTCTATGGCTGCTTTAATAATATGTGTGGAAATATCGAAAACTTCTGAAATATTAAAGGACTCAGGCAAGGCAGCAGGTATCAACCCTGTCCACCCCTGAAGAAGAATGGTTTTTTCCCAAGAGGTGTAATTCAATCATCGCCTATTGTTATACGCAAGACCTGGAGGTAAAAAAGTGCTCAATATAATGGGCTACTGTCTGGCATTGAAGAGTCTTTGCACTACACCTGAGAATGTACGAAAAGGTGGTTTTAATCGCTGCAGGAGGAAATTGAACGGAAGAGAGAGCACGCGGCGTGCACACATACTTAGAAAACTGCAGGAAAATTGAGAGAAAGAGAAAATATGAGTTCATGGGATTCGTCATGTTGGGTAAATATTTGATCATTAAAACGGAACTTTTTCAAAGAAGAAATTTGTCAGCAGGGCCGTATAAGTTGAACGACCACAAAGAAGGACCCGTTCTGCACGGGTTGATATCTATGCAATGACCGGAATTTATCCAAACATGGCCTTGAACATTACCAATTCACAACTTCTGTCAGACTATAAAAGACTGTCAGAGAATAAAACAGTACTGTTGACACCTAACTGCACTGTGGATGAATGGGAGTTTGGACATTCAGCTGGGCATGTCCATGGTGTTCAATGTATTGTCTGCATATAAAGAATAATTTTGTCCACAAAACAAAAATTTTACCTTAAATTTGTTGAATTATTCACACAGCCAGGATACATGATTCACAGAAACAAATAATTATGATTTCATTCTCACTCTGATTAAAATATATTTTCATAGCTTATCATGATCGTATGTACTGCAAATTTGCATCACAACTTTTCTGTATCATTTGCAAAGTTCCAGATCTACATGGACTTCAAGATTATTGAAATGTTAATTGTTGCATAAAATATTAAACTCATTTATTAATATCTGCTTTTGTTACTAGTATGTCATCTTACCAGTTCTCTGTGCTGAAGGGGCAACCACTTGGATTGTCAAGACCAGTCCAATTGTCTGGTATGAAGACCAATTGTGAATTCCCCCATGAGAATAGCGGTCAATATCCTTGAGGCTCTGATACTGTTCATTGACATTTTACATGCAAACCAATTACAGGCAAGGTTAAGTGATGACGAGGTCTGTAATTTTTCATTCATAGCGATGACTCATTATCTATACAAACTGTACTGAATGGAGCATTATACATGTACACGCACAAATTAAATTAAACGTAGTATCGTTACTTTTTCACAGCTGTTGTGCTCTGTTAGACAAGTGCCCTACGGTGGTCCCCTCTTTCCCCGTCCTTCCCAACCCTTAGTTTTGTTGCAACGATGCCTATGTGGAATAATCCGCTGTGACCAGGTAGGTGACCTGGCAACATCATTTCATCGGTACACCTCAACCTAAAATGAACAGACTTACAGAACATCAACAGCTGATTTCAATTTATCACACATCAACAGTGTTAAAAAAAATTAAAATTTGATCTTCATCAGATTTTGTGAGACACCCACATTGATAGTCAAAAGCAATATTTTTGATTTCTGGAAGTAAAAAAAACCTGAGGCAGGCTGAGTGAAACATTAAATGATTGAACACTTATTGATTTATTGTCCATTGTAGTTCTTACTTCCATTCGACGCGAATTACGTCATGCGGCCAGAAAGCTTCAAACGCAATCAACTTTTCACCATTTTTCAAACATCCATTTCCGTTTTATGTCACTTGAAAGCTGATGAGATTTGACAAAAAGCTCAATATCAGATTCACACTTCAATGAGAGAAAATAGAAAATAATTTAAAAAAAAAATGAATTGCCTGCATCCAAATTAAAACTTGTCACATATGAACCGTTACACAAAACAAACCAGAATCATCCCAATAAAAATAATTTCAAGACCATTCAGAACTAAAATCATTTTTAAACCTACTGCAAGTATTTCCACTATAACCTAAAGCCTATTTGAAAACCATGAACGCAAATTTTGACACAACCCTGAATGCGTCAAATTGCAAATTTCTAAATCACTTGTAGTCAATCAGAATGTGCTATATTGCCAAGCTTTTTTCCCCGACTGTTAACGATCAGACAAGTCTGAATAATGCATGAATAATGGACACACAATATTTTACGAAGTAAATTCTGCAGGAAGAACCGGTGATTTATTGCACCGGGCTCTTTGCTAACCCTGCCTTCTGCAAAAACAAACAATAATTTTCCGCTATTGCATTTATTAATCTGATGGCACATTATAGACCATATAACTCTTTACCCTTGCATCATTCTTCATGGCAAACTGCAGCTTTCAAAAGATAAAATTGTATAATGTTCATAAAACAGGGACAATCATCTGACATGCTTCAGGTGATATCTATTCTCATTAGCATGTATCTTGACATAAAACACTGCATCAAATTCAGAATAGCATTATAAATTATGACAGAAATGTTTTATCAGATTTCTGGGAGTGCCGGAAGGCAAAATCTCGTAAAACCAAGTACTGCACCATGTCTGATTTATACAATCACTAATCATCATAAATGAAGCGATGATATTCTTTGTTTATCAAATTAACTCTGTGATGTAATTTGTACATTGTTTATAATAAAACTCACTGACGAAGGTTCCAACTAGATAAAGACTGATACATTATGTTTTTGTAATTTTGATTAAAATTTTGACAATTTGTCTATCATCTAGTGAAAAAAGTACAATTTTATACCGTGGTAAATACAGTATCCACAAGATACATCATGTACAACCTATCCAAATGCAACACAATTGTCTCATGCCATATAAATAGAGTATGGGGCTAAAAACTTCCATGCCATATGAATAAGTATGGGGCTCAAAAGTCCTATGCCATATAAATATACTATGGGGCTCAAAAATCTCATGCATTTAGTATGGGGCTCAAAAGTCCCATACCATATGAATATAGTATGGGGCCAAAAAGTCCCATACTATATAAATATAGAATGGGGCTTAATGTCCTTTGCCATATAAATAAAGTATGGGGCTCAAAAGTCCCATGCCATATAAATACTGTATGGGGCTAAAAACTATGCCACATGAATAAGTATACTGGTATGGGCTCAAAAGTCCCTTGCCATATAAATATAGTATGAAGGTCAAAAGTCCCATGCCATATAAATATAGTATGGGGCTCAAAAATCTCATGCCATATAAATATAGTCTTGGGCCAAAAAGTCCTTTTCCAAATAAATAGAGTATGGGGCTCAAAGGTACCATTCTATATAAAAACCGGTATAGTATGGGCTTTAAAGTCCCACACCATATAAATAAAGTATGGGGCTCAAACGTCCATGTTGAAGACTGATGAATTCTATCTCTGTTTCTGATAAGGCACTACCATTGGTTGATTTTGTCACAACTGTCATCAGTTTTTGATTACGGTACTGTGTATTATGCTTTGAAATGATATAAACATAATTCTGTAAGCCCATCACTGCAAAAGTTCAAGGTGCAAGCATAAAAATACTGAAGGCCGTGTTCCATAATCACTGATTGACATACGTAAAAAGTTACACTATATTTGGCCATGTGTCTGCTGCTTTATCCAGTTTGATCAGCTGTTGCTACGGTAACCATCCTTAAATAGCAGAAACTTTAAACCAGTATTCTGAATCTCAAATTGAAAATAATATCACCTCAACTTAAGAGTGGTCTCCTGAGCGTGAAATCTAACACCAAGCATGGCAAAATTCATCACGCTGTAAAAGGCACTTAAATTATCAAATAATGTCAGTCTTCACTGTACGTATATACTTTCCAGTCTAAATCGATAAATTAACATGCAATTTTCTCTGCTCTTACTTTGCTTGCACTATTTCCCATCGCAGTGGAGGGAGATATAAAGTGCAAAGTAAACTTCAAAAATTTAAATCCCCTTACAAAATCAGAGTATTGAGTGACCTCCATTTTTGCAATGATGAGGGTGAATCCATGTGATGTGAAAATAGGGGTGTAAACAAGTCAGAGTCAGAGAACTACTGTTGGTACATGAATTCTCAATAAGTTTTCAAATAAATTGTTGCTCTATATGTACGTATTATGCACGGTTTCTTTGTATACTACAGACAATCTGAAAAATACCCAGTATTCAGCTTGTCAATATAGCCTGTATACGTGTTAATGGTAGGTTCATTGGCAATATTGACTTTTTTGCCCAGAATTGAATTCAATTCAGCATTGCACTGAACACATGACTTGTATGTACTGCACTGACCAGCAATATACTGGGCATTTTCATCACTCTTTTGTGACTTTAAAAAGAAAATGTAGATGATAAATTATCAAAAATAGTGATTCAAGGAGCTTATAAATATCCAGAGGTAGAATATAATTCCAAAGGGAACACTTGCTGACGGATCAAAATGAAATATTTAATGCAAAACAATTTTATTTCTTCACTAATGTTGTGGGTGTAAATACTGCTTATTGGTCATTTGAAAGTCTCATGGGTAAAAAATGGAACTGAGTTAGTGAGTTGTAGTACATCATGACTTTTGCACAGGGATACACAATTCATGACTGTTTACATTCTATGCTAGAACTAGGTTTTGTCTGTCACTCTGCCATTCAGGTTTTGATGGCTTTGAAACCTGATAAAGATTTGTAGATGCTTATAAAGCTCTGGAACTTAATAATCCAATTTCATGACGGGTTTGTTTTATTACCTTGTGCTACAGTTGGAATGCTGAAAAGTGCATAAATTTGTCCGAGTGTGAATGGAATTTTGAACAGATCAAGCTGAAAATGTGTGGATTTATTGGCTGTCTGTGAGATGTCATGGAAACATTGACAGTTCCATTGGAAAACTGCCAGATACTGGAATGAAGTAAAATAATTTGACATAATTTTGCCACCTGGTGGTTGCGCTCACATTCTTTGTAGATAAGCAGACAGGCAGAGGAGAAAGCAATGTTTTTTCTATTATCAAAGTACGGGAAGGATGCGCAACATCTGTAATTTAATGTTTGATTTCTGATAAAAATGTTTGTATGTAATCTAGGGAAGGGCTCATGGCCGGTAAAATTAGTAGTTTTAACAGGAAGGAATGTAACTCTTTAATACAATATGTAAAACCAGATGTACAATCCACGGACACATGGCTCAGATGTGATATCAATTGGAGTTAACATTTGATCTGCAGGGTTGAAAGGGAGAAAAACAAATTTTTAACTGACATACTAATTTCCTCTCATGATATTTGTGAATTTACAACAAGCGACCTAGCGGCCGATATAGCTCCGCTGTGTTTATGTAGAGAATAACTATTTTTGACACATGTTGATGAAGAAGGTGGAAATCTTTGATAGCTCAATGCATTGGCCCAAAAAAAGTGGCTAAAATAGCTACAAAAATACACAATTGAAGATTTCATCATACTTTGAATGTATCACATCGGATCATCCCTAAGAACATGTCAACCAAAGTTATCTGATGAGTAGTTTTTTGAGAATAAAATTTTCTGACCAAAAATGGCAACAATTGCCCCCCAAAATAAAATAGCAGATTTCATCATAATTTCAAAAGATCAAATTTAGTTCATCTGTAGGAACCTGCATATCGAATTTCAAGCTATCAGACCAGTACTTTTCTAGAAACACATTTTTTGACCAAAAATGGAAAAATTGCCCCAATTGCAAAAATACGAAATTGCAGATTTCCTCATTGTTTCAATAAATATCATTGAGATCATCTATTGGAACCTGTATACCAAATTTCAAAGCTATCAGATGAGTAATTTCGTAAATTCACATTTTTTGACCAAAAATGGCAAAAATTGCCCCAAAAATACAAAATTACATATTTCATCAGAAATTAAATATATATTACTTAGTTTATCTATAGAAACCTGTCTATCAAATTTCAAAGCTATCAGATGAGTAGTTTTGGAAATACACATTTTTTGACCAAAAATGGCAAAAATTGCCCCAAAAATACAAAATTGCAGATTTCATCAGAAATCAAATATATATTACTTAGTTCATCTATTAAAACCTGTATACCAAATTTCAAAATTATCAGACCAGTACTTTTCGAGAAATACATTTTTTGACCAAAAATGGAAAAAAATTGCCTTAAAAATGTAAATTTGCTTATTTCTGCACAATTTGAACAAATCTGAAATAGATCATCCCTAGGGACATACATACCAAATACCAAAGCTATCTGAAAGGCAGTTTTGAAGAAGAAGATTTATAAAGATTTTTTTACCAAAAATGACAAAAATTGCCTTAAAAGTACAAATATGCAAATTTCACCATGATTTGAACACATCTGACTGAAGTTACCCTAAGTAAACTGCATATCAAATTTCAAAGCAATCGGACAAGTGGTTTCAGAGGAGAAGATTTTTTTACCAAAAACACCAAAAAATGCCCCCAAAATACAAATATGCAAATTACCGCCAAAATTTCACCATAATTTGAACAAATCTGATGGAGATCACCCCTAGGAACCTCAATACCAAGTTTTAAATCAATCCGACATGCACTTTCAGAGAAGATGATTTTTTTAACAAAAACAGGAAAACTTGCCCCAAAAATACAATTATGCAAATTTCACCACAATTTGAACAAACTTGACTGAGGTTACCTCTAGAAACCTCTATACCAAGTTTCAAATTAATCTGACTTGAAGTTTCAGAGAAGAAGATTTCTTGACCAAAAACAGGAAAAATTGCCCCAAAAATACAATTATGCAAATTTCACCACAATTTGAACAAACTTGAGTGAGGTCACTCCTATGAACCTCCATACCAAATTTCAAAGAAATCTGACTTGCGGTTTCAGAGAAGAAGACCATTGTTGACGGACGGACGGACGACGACGGACAATCAGCCTATCGAATAAGCTCCGCGTCTCTGACATCGGAGCTAAAAATCGTTAAATTCAGTACCGGTAATACTAAATTCCTGTTTTTTTAAACCTTTCCAAATAAGACACAATTTCACAATTTTAAAAGCACAATTTAAAAAGAATTCGCAGCCTCAAATCTTCCCTGGGTTTCTACTAATGCCATCTGCCCTACCTAATCATTCTTATATTTCTGAATCCTGTCTCTTTGAGAAACTTCCCATGATTCAAATCAGGTTCTTTGACCTCTCTGAAGACTTTCTTATCTGTCCTAAGGTCACAGAATTTGGCATCAAAGAGACTCTTTGCTGTTAAAGATCAAAACATGTTGTTTAACGTGACATAAAAAATAATGCACACCCATGGCGTGTGATATGTGTTGTATCTCACAAACAACACACACATCACTGTGTCTGATGGTGATAAATTTTTGCATTGATTAATTCATGTATTCCTTACATTTCACCTTTGGCAAAAACATATTTCAGCATTAAGTGGACAAGACTGCATAATATTTCCTTTAGCGTGTATAAGGATATTAGACAGGATTACTGGCAGGCCTCTTTAACCCTTTGAGCACTGTAAATTCCCCCCTCCCCCCCCCAAAAAAAATATCAGGGCAACATTTTATCAATTTTTATGAATTTTTCTGTATTTTTTCCCATGACTTTGGACCAAATGGACATAAATTTTCATAGACTGCAATTTTTGACCAAAATTTTTGGAAAAAATCTGAAAAAAAAATTGTCTAGATCTGAAAGAAATTGTTGGTGTTATATAGTACAAATGCAACAAAAATTGACTTTGGCACTCAAAGGGTTAACCTTTTTACAACTATGGTTTGGTCCTAACACATCATTTTCAAATGGTGATTCTGGACCTGTTCATAAGGAATAGGGGTGGACAGGTCCACAGTTGACATTCCACAGCAACTGTATTAGATCACAATAAACTAGTTTGCCTTTTCTATTTGAACATGTATGCGAAAAAAACTCAATCTAATTAAGATTCCAGGTTTACTCTCTGCCTTATATGGGCATACACACTCTGGCCATACCAAAATAAATGCTTGTTTTGCAGTCATGTTTCTTTTTTGGAATGAAATGCGCTCTGTACAAGCTTTACACTCTGCAGAAGTGAAACATTTTTAAAGACACTAAAATCTGTGAAATCTTCATAAAAATAGAAAACAAGCCGTTAAGTGCAACAAACATTTTTGAAGAACAAAATTGTCTAACATTTACAAATGTGCAAGATTACATATTGAAGAAACAAGATATGCTATAAAATAAAAAATTTATGTGTATTACAGCATTTTAATACAGATTTACTTGTAATTGATCGATTTGCTTTCACAGATGTTTGCTTTTGATTTGTGGAGGGACTGCTTAATAACATTATACAACTTAGCCTTTCTGACGTGCATGTACCCTATAAAATACTGTCTTCAAACACGCTGAAATTCTGAAAAGCTGATCTGACTGCCTACGAAGTAAAAACTTCACCAGCGACATGAATATTTAAAAAATTCTAACCTTACTTTCAGCTGCTCTGACAGAGACATGGCACACAAGAGTCTGATCAAATTCTTTATAATCCATTCAACTGCTCATAGCACATGGATTGCCAAAGTCTACTTTTGTTGCCTTTATAAAATATACTCTGGTATATTTTTTCCAGATTTTTGCCAAAAATTTGATATAAAACTGTAGCCAATGAAATGTGGTGTCCATCTGGTCCAAAATTATCAAAAAAATTACTGAAAAATTCATAAAAATTCGTAAAATGTTGCATTAAAATTTTGGTGGGAAAAATCATTGCACTCAAAGGGTTAAGGCCTGACAATCTTGTTCAAGTGATAGACATACATGTACATATTGATATTTTTATATCGTGCACTGGTTGCACTATCTCAGGTAGATGAGAAATATTTTCAATTGATAGTGAAATATTATCAGATTTGCATACCTGAACAATACCCGTCATTTATGATACACTTTGAACAAATTCATACAATTATGCCACACTTTCAAGCACCGACGTCAACATTTTGAAAAATTTTGTTGTCTACATGAATTATGTATACTATTCTCATTTTAATGGCAAGAAATTATTTTGTGTATTGATCGTTTGATAAGTTAATCTAGCATTAAAACTGTGTGTTACACAGTGCTAGTACACTGGATAGCATGATCAGCAAGTGCCCTGGGCAACAATGTCAGTCAGTGTAGGGCTTATTTCTCGTAGCCAGGTACCAAATAGTGCATGGGCTGGTATTCATCCCCTGGTTTAAGGCAATGGCACAGAGAAACAGCACCAGCAGCTGTCTACAGTCCAACTTCAATATACCTTACAACACGAATAGTAAACAACTGGAAAAGATTACAGTCTTACTGTTTTTTCAGACCTCAAAGTACACTGTGGCATTATCAAATGACAGCCTGGATTGCCTTTCATGATTTTAGAGTCTCCGATTTCATTTGAACAGACCTAAATTGCATCAAATCAAATTACATCAGACAAACAAAACATTTATACAACCAAATGTATGCCATCCAATACTTATGATATTATTGTGAAATTCACTGGTCTCCTTAACCCTTTGAGCACCAAAGTCAATTTTTGTTGCCTTTCAAAATTATACCTTCACCAAGTTTTTTCAGATTTCTGCCAAAATTTTGAAAAAAAAAATTAGCCAATGAAATGTGATGTCCACTTGATCCAAAATTATCACAAATAGTACAGAAAAATTCATAAAAATTGGTAAAATGTTGTACTAAAATGTTAGTGGGGAAAAATTACACCACTCGAAGGGTTAAATTTTTTGACTAAAATAATTCATAAATTTCACTAATAAAAACTTTCAAAAACCCTATTTTATTATTTATTTGATTATTTCATCATTTGACAGCCTAATTAAAGACTTTCCTTAGGTATCCACCATGAACTACCCAATAAAGCAAAGGAGAGAAAAGTGCGTGGCTCATTTAAGGACACACCAGCCTCTTAACTTGTTCAAGTATCAAACTCAACATTCTCTGATAGTGAGCCCAATACCCTAAATTAACCAGGTCTTAAAATCGATATCGGATTGTGAGTCTAGTACTGAACCCACTGTCCAATGCTACCTTCTAACATCCAATCAATGACCCTACGATGTTTTAGGGGTAGCACATGCACCTGTTACTATACTTGAAGTAAAACTGTTCATTTAAGAATTATAATACTACATGTATTTGAATTGGAATAGATGCTGTTTATAACTTATGTTGTTTATCTTCTGAACATATCAAAGCCCATTTTCCATAATTACCTGAATTTTCTTTGCACAAAAAGTCTATGAGAGTCACTGCTTTTTTCACTTTTTTGAAGGACATTTTCTTACATTATGCTTTTTAAATTCCTCTTTCACAAATACTACTGCACCAAATGAAATAAATTTGCAGAAAAAGCTTACAAATTTCTCACACACTAATTTTTTCATAAAACTTTCTGATGAAATGGACAGGTTAACCGACAGTGGTACATTACATTCAAGCCTGCTGAAATTACGACATTTGAATAATGTCAACTAATCAACCTGTATTGCTTCAATGTGTGAAAATATAATGACATGGACGTTCTCAATTTTACAAAATTTTCCCATGGAATTTTTTATCATTTATACAATCATGAGATAATAACCAGAGAGATAATACGTACTGCTGATTATGATATTCTGGTTGTTTTTATGGACATCATCAGTCTATGGTTTCTGTGACATTGTCCCATGGCTCATTTGTTTTGATGTGACTAAAATCAATATTGTCTTTACAGAGAGGTACATGTATATGATAAACTTGCAGGATATTTGATATTGTCTTTTGTTTAAGGTGGTTGGAAAGGCTAGAGCGTCAGTTATAAATTTCAACAAAACTATCAAAATATAAAAGTAGTCAACATTCTCTGTGGAATAAAAAAAACTAGACATTTGGGCACAAAGGCATTGCAGAGTTATAGCCTGTTAAAGCTTCTGAAAAACTGACCAAATAAGAAGAAGTTGGGGAGTTCTTAGTGTATTAACTATGGTAGAGGTCCCCTAGCTTTTAATAAAATGTTTGAAAAGGGAAAGTCATTATTTGCTGTTTTTCAGGAAAGTTTGACAAGGCGGTGCTGGCATTCAGAGTGAGTGACTGCTATTGTAAATGCATTTTTAGATTCTTTGAGTGTCAAAGAGGTGTCAAAAGTGAGATTAACCAAAAAAACTGCTCTATGACTTCAAAAGAGGGGTGCAAATATGGCTTGTTTTCAACATTTTTGACAGAATAACAGTTTTCCTACATAATTGTATTCCAATTTAATCCAACTTTGAAATGAGATATGGACATGGAATTTTTACAGCCTATTAACAAGGTTACAGATAAGATTTCTACGGCACAATTTTCCTGTATTTGAAGTACTTTTTGAAAAATCACATTTTGAAATTTGAAAGAATTTTTAATAATTTTTTGATATATAAACCCATGTAAAATCATAAAACAAATTTTATTTACAAATCCTGCCGTACAAATCTTACAATAAATAGTGTCAACATATTTATAACTAATTTGGTAATATTAATACTATCCAATTATTATTAAATTCAAATATGTAAAAAAAATATGAAAAATTAAATTTTAATATTTACTGGTGTCATATTTCAAAATCATGGCTGCAAATATACAATTTTTATATTCTTTGGAGAAAATATTAATTAAGGGAATTATCCTGAAAATTTGAACTAAATATCTTGATTCTAACACTTGAAACTTGACATTAACTCTGAGAAAAGAATTGGTGCAAAAATAGCCTTTCCAACCACCTTAAGGTAGAATGCGCCTCTGGGACAGATATAGAACTCTGAAACTTTTTCAATTCTTTTCTGATATACCACTTGTTGGGGCTCATTTTGAAGCTGTTGATGTAAGAAAAACTTTTACTGTCTTTAGTTTTTCGAAAATCAAAAATTTCATTTTTCTCCATATAGTTAACACAGGGATGGCGGCCATTTTGAATTTCAAATATCAGAAATTTTGGGTAATTTGTTTCTCTAGTAACAAAATTTACACGATGACCCCCAATTTTTACTCTTGATTTTGAAATAGAATGATCGAAAGATTCCTTGAGGAAAATTTGAGCAAAAGTTTAAGTCCTTCACTTTCGAGGTACATACTACCTTAAATGTTGCTGAGATGGATTGATAATAATTTATTGTATTTTCAGTTGCTTGCAAACTACACCAGCCAACAGTGGAAGTCAAAGACGAAATGTAAACAAGTTCAGTTTTCTCAAAAGTGGAAAGTTCAGACTTTCATTGGCAAAGTACCAAGATGTTACAGTTACAAGGTGACAAGCAGACGATAACAGCACAGATAAAATTCAAGGTCAGGTTCCTTCTAGGGTGGAACTCGGACATTGTGATCATCAGAGACACACTCCCATCACATTTATTTTGAAAGTAGAACTTCCGACAGCAAATGGCAGAAAAAAAGGCCTAGATATAAAATGCAACGACTTTCAAACATTGAGCAAGCGTGTTATCAGAACATACAATATCCTGGACACATATCAAGCGTTAACTATCACATCTGACAATTATTTATAAAATTTCTTTTTCTGTGAACAACTATACATAAACTCCCTCTTCAGTAATTACAAGTAAAAACTGTTTTCTCAGTCATAATGACAAATGCCAGGTACAGGAGTTATTTAACGCATGGCCTCAGGGGTAATTTCTTAGAAAATAAATTACTGTCTACAGTGTGGCAGTACAGAAATCTAGATATTTGAACTGCTAAAGTACATTGGCCCAATTATTGTCTGCATGTCACAATTAATTATTGATGCAAATTTTATACTCTTGTAATGGATGTACTCTTGACCATTTAATGACTTTACTGTGTGGAGGGACAGCTGACGCTTTACTTTCTCACTCAAGTCTTGCTATTTGGTGAAAAATTCTTTGAGTTGATGGGTATTTAAAGCATAATAGTCTTTTATTCCATGATTTTTAGGACAGCCAAAGATAATGTTTTGTCACTGACATATTCATCTTGTTAAGAAACTCTCTGCCGGATATTAACAAAATATTGATAAACATCAATGGGCAGTCTGAATGTCATGGTAAGGAAGTCATTGACACCATTTTTCTATAGCTCCATTTTTCTACTGTATGTGCTCCGTGTTGCTAACTTTGAGGTATACCTGAGAATTTTGATGCCTATTAGATGCTACCGGGTTATATATACTATATATAATTTATATAATATATATATAAATTACAAGTAAAAACTTCAAGATCAAAATTTGCATATATATATATATATATATATATATATATATATATATATATATATATATATATATATATATATATATATATATATATATATATATATATATATGCAAATGCCATGGAAAATAAAATCAACCAGTTCAAAGGTCATAAGGAAGTCACCTCAGAGAGGTGTTCATGTTCAACACAGCTGCAATGCTTTTCTTAACCAGTGAAGTAGTCATCACAAGTGATTGAGAAGTCTGCTTCTTAGCCTGTGTTAAAAATTGGAAAATGTTGATCTAGTTGAACACAAGATAGGGATTGCATCAAAAGTTTGACATCCAACACTGTTGCAATTGCAGAACACACATTAATTTTAAATCTTTGAAGAATTATTGCTTTTTACAAGAGCTTTTAGAACATCACACGTGGAACATTGGTGTCTTTTGTACAAATTTCAGAGCTGAACATAACCAGGAACCTTTATCTCTACATCCGTATAACTCTTATCTATGGAGTACCAGTCTACTATAAACCTCCCCACCCTCCGAATCCCATCCCATCCCCCCACCATCCAAAAACATCACATACATACAAAGTGCATGACTGTAAAAATATTGGAGTACATTCCATCAGAAACCCAACACACGAGATGAGTTGATAAACACACATGAATAAACACACAAATAAATAAACATAACACACTAAGTATCATGGGCTAGCATCATGGTTACCATGGTAATGAATTCGCTATGAAAGGGGAGGTGAGTCAGTTACACAAGAGGAGTTACAATCTTTGTATTTTAAAATCTAAGGTCACAGTCTGGATGTACCAGAAGCCCACACATAACACACAGATCTACTTACAGAACACGGCCTTGATCTTAGGATACGAACTTGTAAACAGTTTGACATGTAAGCTATGACAATTGTTGGAAAAAAGTGAACTTGAAAAAGAAAATCAGAAAGAATGCTGACAAATTAATATTTTTATGCTGTTACATCTATAGCAGCATAAAGAATCGCAGAGTTCACACAGAAACAAACAGAAACGGCCACAGAAAGCATGGAATTAAGGATGACGCCATTGAATGATTGAGCATCCCAGCTGACAAGCATGTTTGGAGATCAATGCTAGTAAAATTGTACATACCACTGCCACTCGGACACCGGGCTCCATGTCAAATAAAAAAAAAACTCGGAGAATAAAAGAGAGATCCTTCTAAAGTTGGCCGTGCACTTCACAGCCCTTCACACCTACAATTAACAGGGGAAGATGAGGATCCGACAGCCACAGATGGTGCAAACTATTCAATAATGTGAGAAATTAAAAAAAAAAGGGGGCCGATGCACATCTGTCTAGCTGCCAAGGTGCATACCAACAACATGAGCCACAGATAGACTTACGTTGGAAACAGCCGATCGCTGCCACTCTGGAGTTGGCATCTTTAACGGGCCGTGAACAAACAAACAGGATGAGAGGGGAGCCCGAGGTATTTGATTGGTCAGGGTTGTTGTGTGCGAGCCGGCCCTGGTCTCTGCGTAATCGGAGACTGCTTGGATTATTGTCAGAGATGTAATGGCTGGAAATACCATGAGGTGCAAGGAGAGGTGGAATTATTGGTCGTCAGAATCATAAACATCTGAATATGAATCCGCTGCTCACTAGGGGGCACTAACATGATTTTAAGTGAACTTTAAGCACACAGAAAAAATACTGAGTGTAACTTTAACTTGTCAACATGTTAGATATTTTTTTGAAAATAAACTAATAACTTATATTTTTGCATTATTTGACTCATCCTTGCGGTAACTTTTCTGTTTGTATTTTGCAGATTTCATGACTGGGATAAACTCCATCCTTTTACCATGATATTTGCAAACTAACATCAATAACTGAGACATAACCGCCACATCACACGCGTTGCTCTGAAAACTGCAGCTTGTGAGGGGAAAATGATGGACAGAAAAACAAAATTTCAAACGTGAGCTCTTCTAAGGTCTCCTGAAAAGTGAGCTCATAGTTTCAAACTCTTTAAATTCACACCCAACCAGTTGTTCATGACCTGGGGGGCACAGGCCAGAATTTGAAACCAATCAAAGTATAATTGACAAGATCAGTAGAAACCAAACATATCTCGGGACACCCTGGACAGGTTGAATTGACAGAACTTTTGAAATCTGGAGTCTCATAACTAAAACACAGGTCATGATTTTTTCCTCTGCAAAAGTGACATCCTACACCCTGATTTGCGGCATTCAATGGATCGTCTCACAGATGAAACCCCTTCTTGATGGCATCGCTACTGAAAACTTTCAAACCAAAGTAAAGTTATATCCAACTCTCATAAAACCTCAACCAAACTTCATGAACAATCTCCAAACAAAGCTGTTCACAGACAGAATGATTGGCAAACAGCCATTGATAGAGTTCCTCACTCACAACCTTTCCCTAAGCCCCTCAAAACTCAATGTAAATGACCCAAGGGAGTGAAATATGCAATCTTGAAATATTCGCTGGTTAATGCCTCACTCTTGCTTTATGGCGTTATCTCTGTCTCTGCTGGGGGTCCCGTCTGATGCAATGACCATATATGGAAATACACGGCAAGGCTTGGAATACTTGCAAGAGATCATAATGACTTTATTTTTAAGTGGATGTGAATTGTACACACTCACACAGACGCACACTCAATGACCGAATGCTCATTGCTAACCATGGGACCTGTCAGTGGACGGTCGAGAAACTTTGACACCAGTCACTGATAAATTACTTCAATAGAGAAGGAAAAGACGTTTATTATCTCAGAGTCATACACTTGGCATAAAAATTATTAGGCCCTCTTTAAAAAATGTATGCAGTATTTTGAATGTTGGCACTTTGCTTTTGATGTTAAAATTGAGAATTTTTGAACAGGAATGAAACCGACATTCTCCCATATTTAGTACAAGTCTGGCCAAAATTAAAGCTTTCCTCAAATATTCTAATGGCAAAAATATTTTGTCCTTTACAAAAGTGGTACTTCATGAAAGATGGGAAAGAGCCTGAGATGCCGGGCTGAGACGAGACCATTTATGTATGACACAAATCAAACTATCGCCGCGAAATAAATCAATGAGACCTAAAATTAATTAAAAAGCAGACTTTTATGAATACAATTACAGCCAAAAAAATAACATGACACCAACAAGTCAAAATAACTATAATCCACAACTCTTCTTTCATTCTGTGGTAGACAGGGTATGTCAGGTACAGCCAGAAGAGGGCGCTCTTTTGAAACTTTCTGTCCCCAAAACATACGCATTAGCAAGAACTGACGATATTATGACTTTAACACTTCCTATTGGAGCATAATGAAAATCAGTTTGTTCTTGATTTTGAGGCCTAGTGAGACTTCAATCTTCTTTTCTCTCTCATTTTCTGTTGCCATATCGTACTCATTTCTTTTGGAAGTTTAATTCTCATGTGGTTTTTTTTAACTTTCAAGTTTCTTATTTTCAGTTATGTTGACATGTATTTCGTGTTGATGGTGAAGCATTTGTTTTAGGTGGACATGTTCCCCTATCAAGGTTTCAGTTTGTGCATAAACATGTTTGACAAAAATTCAAAGCAAGAACAGCCAGAGGAGAAACATGTAAGGCAGGAAAAGTTTGATAATCTGACCTTAAACTAAAATATAAATGTGATGAAAGAAGTATTTTCATCGAAAGGGGATCAATTAATTACCCCATGCTCTGATGCTTTGTTACAGAATCTTACAATGTTCAGTAACGGGTATTCCAAGTTGTAAAGTATGAAAAACTGTACCATAGGAGTGAGATAAATTTTTTTTTTCACTTCATATACAGCAAATATTTCAACATAAATTTTGAAGGTTTAAAACATTTATCATACAAAATAATGACACTTGGAAAATTGAAAATGGAGATTGCTCTAATTACTGCATCACAGAATATGAATAATAGTGAAAATATGGCAGAGACTAACAATTAAATTAATAATTACTTTTGTTTATTTGTCATTCAAACTAAAAATTTAATGAGGCTGAAGCAGTGTGCGATTCCTATGAATAGCGCCCTCTCATGGTTGTTCAAGATACCAACTTTTTGTTTTCATTTACAAAAATTGATGTTTTTGGAAAGATCATGCGAAAGAAACTACATCTGTTCAATATCACAACTTAGTTGAGCTTTCTATATAGTCTAAGAGTGTTTATATTTTGGCCACAATTCATTTTCAAGAATGTGTATGATGAACTGGGTATGGCTGGATGCGTCTTTCACAATGCAGATTCACTATCTACTAAAATGTGCTGAATGACTGTTGAGGTTTATGTCCAAATGACAAGCCATGTGAAATGTTGGCAAACAATATCAAAACCAAACCAGAAACTTGACTGATTTTGTCATTCTTGAAATTCTTGATTAAATTTCACTCATTTTTGTTCTAGAAGACAAAAATATTTTTACTAGTTTCCCTCTGAGGGATGTTGAAATTTTAAATCTTAGCCTTGCCAAGATAACATACCAGAGTACAATATGCTTTCGAGCATCAACAAAAACAGTGGACAATATACACACATATACAAGTTCCATTGATAGTTTGGATTGTGGACATTTTGTCAATATTTTGGAAGAGGAACAAAGATACTTTATTTTAAGAACAGAACAAAAATAGTAGAAAGAACATCAGAAGAGATCTTTTCACCAAATGGTATGGGATGGTAAGCCACATGCTCAGATCACAGCCAAGCTCAAGTTAGACTCAAACTTCTGTATTTCAAGACGGTATGATACTTGCCTGAAACAAAGCACTCGCCCTTGTTTTACTATATCTACTTGAAACATTAACCTGAACGTGCTATTGCTTCAAACCATTTAACAGTTCTCTTAATCATCAATCAGCATTGTTACTATGGATACCACTTCTGTACAATCAGTCATCTCCAAACAAGAGAGAACTCACCTTTTCTCTGAGCTGCATTTTCAAGTGATGTGATTGACATACACACAAATGTTTCTTAACTGTCAATGGCAGTTTAGACTGCTTGGGTTAAAAACCTTTATTTTCTAATTAAAACCTGTCAAAAAGGCGCGGTGGTTCATCCCTGGCGTGTCTGCATACAGTGTATGGTATCCCTGTCACACTTCATCGCGGGAAAAGCAGGAGTATTCATTGGAGTGTCAAAAAGTTTCAAGGTTGACGGGTTTATGGACCAAAATTTCAACCCTTTTCAATGTTGAACATATGCGGCAAGTGTGCAAACATGAATATGTGTAGCTCGTTGATATCCTTCAACATTTCAAGCAACTGTGAAAGACATATTTCATCACCCCTTTCTCTCTCTCCTGAAGCATGTATTTATAGAAACTCAAATAACACTGTTGAATCATGCTTTTGGAAGAATTCTGAGATCAACACAACACTACAGAATGTTGAAGGAAAAAAGTTGAAGATCTTCAAAAAATTTCAGGGCGTATCACACTGTTTTGATTACAGTCGTCATGTTTTATTACAGATGTATGAGCAATAGTTTGAGAAGAACTGTTAGCCATCAAATGGATGAAATATCGGGAACCCAATTTCAGTAAAGATAGAGTGACATAATTAAAGATGAACTTGAGAAAAATTTGAAGGGAATGTAACTTAGTGATGGAAAAGTGATAATCTAAAAAATAACAATCCAATGAACTGGCGATCAGAGGAAACAAAGTAGCTGTTCATTTGGTGAAAATTCTTTTCTGTGATGTGTGCATCGATAATTCCTAATTTAAATATACTTTTGCCTCAGCCTCTCTTCACATGTACCGGTATTATATTTGTTGTGACTCTCCACTTGTTCATGGAACAAACCACACAGCCTTATTCAAACCTTTCAATCTAATTTTTTAACAAGTGACAAAACATCATCTATGGAAGACTAGCTTAGTACTGTAGAAGTCAATATGCTTTGTCACTATCTGACTTTCACACCAAAACACACGTTTTGCATCCACTTGTCCACACTATAACTTTTATCTAATTTTGGATCACCATCATGGAGATTATTTGTTTTACATCTAATCAATACATGCTGTGTTTTTGGATTGGCAGGAGCTACCTATCATACTATAATGCAGCAAACCAACAAAAGTTGGGCGAAAAACTTAATATTCTAGAAACGAAACAGCTGTATCTACCGATATTAAAAGAGCTTGGTCTGTTTTATAAAAGGCATTCATAAATAATATATACTTTTAAAATATGGGTAATATAATCTCTAGTTTACACTAAAAAAACATAATTTAAATTATTACTCTTAAAGACATACCGGTATATAAGTTCTAAAAATCATTCAATTTAGTATGGTCAAATTCATCCATTCTCAATTATTGAAATTTATAGCATAAACATTTTTTAACAAAATATTTTTGCACCATGCTGACAGAAACATTTTCATTGTTGAATGCAAGAAAATTGGTCAAAGTAGCTACTCTGTGCAAGTACAAAAGAGATGATAAATATTCCTCACAAAAACAAACAAAAAAAAGTCATATAAATTATCATGATTAAGAAAAAATAAAAGTACAAAAATAAAGATAGAAAAAAGTGAAAATGTGAATAATTCCTTCTCCTGGCTACTGGACGAGAGAGTTTGAGGCTAGGAATAGATAAAGAAGAATGAATGAGTGATCGTAATCATTGTTACAAGGTTTGTTGGATATGTACAGTTGCTGGAACATGTATTGATGTGCACTATGATGAATGCAAACGGACGAAGAAGAGGAGGAGGATGGAGATACAAGGAAGACAGGAGAATATGGACCAGATAAAACAGGGAAAATAATCCCTCTGATGCAGCAAAGTCAGTTGATTTAAACTGAGAAGAGATTGGGGTTTGCCGTCAAACAGGAAAGTTACTTCAGTACAAACTGTTCATGATTTCTTGAAAATTTCTTGCGTAAAATTTCAGCTTGATTTTTTAAGTACAGGGCTACCCTGTAAGGAAGAAGCAGTACTTCTAATATAGCTGTGGTACTCTGTAAGACTTAATTTAGCAGGGTAAACTTGCCTGTATGGGCCAGTGTTATGCCATTACTGTACCTGTACTTGAACAAATGCTACCGGTACACTTCCCCATACAGGTGGACAGAGAACTTTGATAATGGCTGCATTTATTCTAATCACTGTCAGCACAAATCATGTGACCAACCGTGTTTCTGAGATGTCACTTGTGGCAGTACTGGCCGACATACAATGTACAGGATCGCAAGACTTTGCTATTCTCTGATACATGTACCTGCGAGTGCCACTCCCTAAAAAGTGTTGAAAATCTACACTACAAATATGAATAAATATGAAGATACACAGGATGATTTGCAATCTTATGAATTTCAGTACATGTAGCTGTTGATAAACAATCAGAAGAAAAGTGGCATACAGTGGATTTCACCATTCCGGTATTTTAGTTTGGAGGTGAATTTATAATTATGTTTAATAACCATGTTCTCATGATAAAACACCCACCAAAACTTTAACCAACCATTTCATCTTTCATTTCAATTTTGAGAAGTCTAGTCTAGGTATTAGAAATCCTCAGCTAATTTTGCTGTTGAAATCTTGAAAGTTTAATGACCTGTTGAACTGATGAAAACCTAAGGTGGCCAAAAATGTGAAAAAATAAACCACAACTAAACTACCACCATATTTTAGATGGGTCTACCTTTCATGGTCTTCTCCTTATCAACTTTGCTCTCCTCAAAGGATGGCTGCATCAATGCCTTCACCTCCTCATCCTCTCCCTCACTTCCATCTGCCAACGGAATGCTGGGATCATCCAGAAGCGACTTCCTCTTTTCCTGAGTTTCCTCCACGCTCTCCACTTTAGCCCTGTGGAAAACCCTGACATTGCGAATGTACACTGGCTTTGGTTCCGATTGTTCAGCCGCCTCGCCAGTCACCCCTGTTACTGGTTCTCCGTCCTGTACTGGCTTTCCAGTTTTGGCATTTCCAGGGATTGGTTCACCCTCATCTCTAGGAATCTCCTCATCCAGTTCCGATGTCGACACTTGTTGTTCTGTTGAACCCCTCTGAACTGACATTGAGTCAGAATCAGTGATCCACACCATAAGGGGATGAAGACCACTTGCATTATACAATTCTTCTAACTCACGATTATCTTTCTTTTCCCCTACTCTACCTCTGCCATGAGGTGGGGAATCATCTTGCGATATGCTCAAGTCGCTCGGAATGACCACTTTACTGTACGGTCTCTGCGGTGGTTCTTGGAACTTGACTTTGCTTTCTGGCTGGGGGACAAAATCATCTGCACTCTGACTCCTGGTCCTCAAGCTAACCCTCTCTGGACTGGGACTGCTGTCAGAACTGCGGCTACCCTTCTTGTATGCCTCGGGTCTACGGAAAACAGCAGCGTGAGATTTAGACTTGCGGACCAACTGTTTATCATTATATTCATCCTCACTGCTTGTCATATCATATTCTGGGGCTCTGTACCTTACTTTTGAGGCAATTCTTCTCATATTTTGGTAGTTCAGCTTTATGCTTGTTTGGTGACTTCACCTGACGTAGTTTCTTTTGCAAGTGGAATTGGTCGCCTGAATCTTCACTTGTTGTCAGGCCAGCTGTGTAGCTGTGTGGTCTCTCTCTTTGGGCTCGTCTTTTGGCTTTCTGGGATGGGGCTTCGTTTTTGTGCATCTTACCCACAGGTATCCGTGGTACAGAATGCAAGGGAATCTCTGTGGACTTTGTTCTGCGGTAACCGTCACTACGACTAGGCCGATACAAGTCATCAGTTTCCAAGTTCAATTTGGCATACATATCATCCAGTTCTTGCAGTGCTCTTTCAAAATCTTCACTTCTGCGGTGACGGGCAGGTTTTTTGCCATAATAATTGCTCAAGACATTGGGGATATTTTGCTCTGTTCCATACACATAGTACAACTGGGAGTCATTCCCACCCAGCTTGGTTGGAGACTTTGGTGGTCTTTCAGGACTGCTACTGGATGTTGAGATCAGGCCTAACTCGAGAGCATCTTCATAAGATCCATGCCGCCGAAGGCGACTTCTTTCTTGTGATTCACTACCATGCCGCCCAAGAGTATCAGGAATATATGCCTGATTTGTAAACCCATCCCTTGTATGAAGCTCCAAGCTGTCTGGGAAAAGTTCTGGATCCCTCCTTCGTCTGGCAAACATTTCCATACCCCAGGATCTTGGCAATGTGTCCCTGATATCTGTTGTATCCCTGGCGTAGTGTTCCAAGTTACTGGTAGAGTAACATAGGTCATTGTGGGATCTCTCCACGCGTCCCACACTTTGGCTCCTTGGATGATGTTCTTGTATACTTCTCACAGAACCTCTTCCTCTCCTTGTTCTGAGATATTCAATTGCTGCTGGAACGACACCTGGCATGAGAAGTTCCTCGTGAACACTTTTGGGCCGTTGGTGTTGAAGATCATCCACCTGTCTATCTTCTTGGTCGCCCTCAAAACTCCTAGGCCTTTCTCTTCGCACTGGAGAAGGACTCTGCCGTCTCTTATGCCAGGGGCGGCTTTCATCGGATTTTCTTCTTGGAGAAAACCTGGGACTATCAGCCCTTCTAGTTGGTGGGCTGAGAGATCTTTCTTTCAAGCTGCTATCCTTGTGCAAGCTGTCAGTCTTCTTCTTTTGGACAAGGCTCTCTTGGGCTCTTCTTGGCACCGGACTTTCCCTTTCTGGCTTCTTGGGACTTGCAGGGGGTCTTCGCTTGACTAAGTCCGGATCAGATGATTTCTGAACGTACTCCAAAACATACTGTTCTTTCCAGTTGGCTGCACTTTTGCTGATTCTGTCATATCGTAAGGGCACGTTAACATACTCAGGTGGTTCATCTGGTGGTACCTCCAGCTGTCTAGGTATAGATGACGGGCTACTGTTACTTCTCTGCCTTCTCTTGTCTCCTTTGATTGGTACATTTGCATAAACAGGTTCCTCGTCTGATTGCTTCTCCTTCCGTTTGGATTTGTACTTCTTTTGCAATGGCACATTAGCGTACTCTGGAATCTCACTTGATTTGCTTCTTGCTAGCTTTTCCTTGGATCCACTGACTTTGCTCTTCGGTCTGGGGCTAGGACTTTCGTGTCTTTGATTTCTCGATGACCTTTGCCCCTGAGGGCTTTGACTGCCACTTCTAGAGTGCCTGGACTTCCTTCTTGGCGATGCAGGGACACTTGTGTACTCTTGCTCAGAATTTGTCACTTTTTCTGAAGAGGATGCCCTTTGACCTTGTGGTTGCCTTTCCTCCCTTTCCTGTGAAGATGAACGAATCAGTTCATCCCTTCTCCGTTCCCTTCTCCTGATGTGATCTTCCCAAGCTGGATCATTACGGCCAGGACTTCTACCTCTTCTAACTCTCTCATCCTTCAACAAGGCGTCTGAATTGATGTAGAAAGCGTCATCTTCTTCAGGGCCTCTGGCAGGTACATAATCATTTTGGGATTCCCTTGGCTGCTGAGTCATTTCTTCTCTTGAGGAACGGTAAGGTGGCCGTTGCTTGACTTCACTTCTGGAGTCCTTGGTTACTAAGTAGAAAAGGGTGTCATTGTTTGGGTCTGGGCTTGTGGTTGTAGTAGTTGTTGTAGTGCTAGTAGAATTGCTGGTGTAGTTGGAGAGGAGGGGACGTCTCTCGTTAGCTGCTATAGTTTCACTATCGTATCGAGATGATGATGTACTACTGTGGGCAGTGTCACTTGGGTAGTTATACCCTTGGGGCGGTGAGTTGCTTGGGTCTCTCTCTCTCTGCTGGTAGATACCCTCTTGAAGAAGAGGGGCCTGTTCAGGTGGGAATTGGTCTGATTGTGGTTGAGTTGCATAACCTTGGTAGACCTGTTGAATTTGACCTTCTTCAGTTTGAACAAGGGGTAGACTTTGTTGTTTGGCATAATACATGGGAGCTGGCTGCAACTGTGGCTGTTGATGGTGTTGTTGATGCTGTTGCTGCAGTTGGTAGTAGAGCTGCTGGTTTGGATGCATTGCATACAGATTAGGTGGAACAAAACCTTGCTGTGATGGACTGCTGGGCGGCTGGGCTTGCTGGAGGGCAGGAGACTGAACAGGTTGGCTGTAGGTGAGTCCATCCTGGGCAAAACTTGGCTGGCTTGCCGAGTGTGTGAGCGGCAACCCAGCTGGCTGGCTGACGGAAGTCATGGCATCTTTTGCCAGATGGGAGTGGAGAAAATCGGGACTTAGACACTGAGGGGGTGGGGACCATGGGTGACCAGATATCTGTCTTGACCACACATGACTGCTTGATCTTTGAGGTGGTGGGGGAGGAGGCTGATTGCGAGATTTAATGTCTGGGTACCTGTATCGCTCACCATTTTCGTAATGCACTAAATCCTCCTGAAGGCTAAGCTGTTTTGTCAGCTGCTGCTTCCGATCTGGTGGTGAAAAGGCACTTCTATGGTCACCCACACTGTAATGCCTCCCCCTTGCAGTATGTTGCGGACTTGGCGGTGCCTGGGCGACAGACACGGCATTGTCACTGCTGAAGTGCCTCGTCAGTACCCCTCGTGAGCGCTGTACAGGAGAACCCATTCTCTGATTTGACTGCTGATGTTTAAGCTGTGGAGGTGGTGTGTATGGCACAGGTTGAGATTGTGATGAATTTTGCTGTTCAAAACGACCTGGTAATGACCCTTGCCTAACTAAGGGATGTTCTTGCCTGCTGGAGGGACTCTGAACTCTGGGATGGTCAGTATTCTGTGTAGCTGACGACGGCACCTGCACCAATTTTGCTTTGTTGCCAACCTTCCCTCTACTGCTTGGACTTCGGGACTTTTTACGCTCAGACGATTGCTGGAGGGGATTTACATGCCATATCTTTGGACTGCTTGACCCAGACGAGGCAGGAGCAATGTCCTGTGTATCACTGGCAGTTTGAGAATCATCCTGCCCGGGTCTTCTGTAGCCTTGATTTGGAAAAGGTTGAACTCTTTGGGATGGTTTGGCAGTTGGTTCAGCTCGGTCTGGCACGCCTGTGGGACTTGTTTCACGCGAATTGGGCATGCTGGTAGGTGGGGTAGCAAATGAGTCATGCTCGCTACTGACACTCCCCGGCCTATCAAAAGGAACCATGAGGCCGTTTCCGTGAGCTGGTTCTGGAGAAGATGGAAATCTGCTTCGTTGTAGGCTTGGAGGACTTCTCCTGTTGGTTTCACCTTGGTAACTACTTCGTTTCGGGTCATCTACTGGTACCTGTCTCCTACGGGACCCATCAGGGTTGGAACCATTTTGTGCAGATCTCATGATGAAGTCTTGCTCATCTTGGCTGCCACTGTCATCATCTTGCTTTGCATTGTGGGAAGGGAGTAGGCTTGATATACCCTGCAGAACAAACACAAATTGTATAAGAATTACAATAACCATCCAAGAATAACTATTATTGATCCCTACTAATACACCTACTGCCGTAACCTATGGGAGTTTGACCGTCCAATAACTTTCCGTATTTTGTATAGTACGCGGAGTCCCGAATACGGGAGACGCGCGACGCGCAATTTTCAGGGGTTTGTAGCAATTTTATTTCAACAATCGCGCGCGTTCCACTCATATCGCGCGTGCCGCATCCCTAAAAATTTACCATAGAATTAGTTTATACGGACGATTAATGGAGGAGGTGTATAATAATAGGGTTATACACAAAAATACGGCTCTGTATGGACTCGGGCTCAGTGAGTGACGTATTGGACTCGCCTTCGGCTCGTCCTATACGTCATTCACTGAGCCCTCGTCCATACAGGGCCGTATTATGTGAATAACCCTATATTATTGATCCCTACTATTACAACGATGATAAGAATATTATGATAATAATAACAGTCACAGTTGTTATATTATTATTATTATTGTTATTGTTGTTGTTGTTGTTTTTATTATATTCTCATCATCATTATTATTATCACTGGGGTTATGATTATTATAAAGTTCTTTATTTATGCAATAATGTACTACAACATAATGTATTAGGCGAAGTCGAGTACATTGTGGAGTGCAAACTTTGCTTGAGTACTCCAGGAAGGGGTATGTTATTGCTGTTATTTTTTAATTTAGGCAATGCCAGGGAAATCGTAGATGTAGAAAACATCTAGGGTCAAAATAATGGATAATTGGATATTATTAGTACTAACACAGTCCCTCTATCCACCGGTCGGTGGATAGAGGGACTGTGGTAATAATCTGGGTGATGACGTCACAAAATTCACTGGTATTGACAACACTGTAATACAACTAATAATTAAAGGCATTATAATAATAATTGTTATTATCAGCATCATTGTTATCATTATGATTACTTTTCAAACTATTTTATTATTTTACAACAGATTTAACAATATATTACTGGTGACCACTCAGAAAATTTGAATGTCTTCTTGTATAAACAAGTTGAAAGTTTTGCTGTTCTCTTCTTTTACCATTTCAGAGACAATATATTTTCATAATTTGTGCCACAATTTTAGGAAGTCATCTTTGCAGCTACAAGTCCAACATTTCCTAGGTATAGTGGTATTTTTCAAACAAAAAGTTTTAAATTGATCATATATTACTTAAATAGGGATTGATGTTCAATAACATTCTTCTAAAGCTGTATCTTTTGGCTATTTTTTCAGAACTTTTGTTTCGTGGTTTCCCTACACTTTCTGCATTGAATCCCTAAACTGTAATTTAATGCCAAGTATTTAACATATCAACACAACCTATATGAGTATAATCTGCATTGTTATTGTTGAAAATTATATTCAAGTGCGGACTAGAATTCGTTTGTAAACAATAAACAATGATCACTACACACATACAAGCTGTGTTGACAAAAAGAATACTTAAAATTTCAGCATGACGAACAGATTAGGGTCAGACACTGTAATTGATATACAGAAACAGAATACTGAAAAACTTGCCACAAGTTAAAGCTTATGTAATATTGATGAAGATGAAAGGGACAGAAAATCTGAAACAGGGGTATTTTCTGCATTTTAACGTATTCTGAACAAAAGTAATTACTTTTGCTGATGAAAAAAGAATAAAGCCAAGATAAGTTCACAGCAGAGTTGTTTTTATCGATACCATTTTCCTGTTATAAGACTTAGCCTGTTGGGCTTTTGTTGCAATGTCAGCCCAATCATTCACCATCTATCAAATAACTCAGCTTGCAAGAGAACAAGAACAGAAAAGGCAGCTTGGAAAGTCTACTGGCCATCAGGGTTCGATGTCATTCAGCTGTGCATGATCAGCTACAAAACACCAAGGCCGCAATCACCCTACATCTGTAATTTCAAACAAGGATATAAATACGCACTGTAACATGCTGATAACCTCACGGAGACACTGTTCCTGTAAAGTTTCCCCGATCACAGATTTAGATGACCTGCTGTGAAGGGGCAGTCCACCCCGCAGTCCACTTTTGATCACAAGGTAAGACCCTGGTAGGTTCAGTGCCATTCATGAAACATAATCACAACACCCTTTGAACGCCGCAGAGGTTCTGGTTTGTTTCAAAAGCCATGGTTTGTTTTTAAATGCTGAAGGTAAAAGTTACTCCCAGCAAGTGGAGAATGTGGTTTTGACAAGAAACTTACAAACACAGGGCTTTATTTGAATGGTTGAATTAAGTATGTAACTTCAGAGTGGCAAAGACAATTTTTATACTGAAGATCTGTGCTGCCATTTTCTGTGAGCAAACCTATCTTGGCAAACCATAACTGTCTCTCATTACAATGATCAAACTGTATCACAATTTTTAAATTTGAATTTAAGCAGTATACACCAAGCAGCTGTAACATTTGATCATCTTTTCACTGCATTCGTTTCAAGTTTTGAATGGTAATTGCAAGTTCTTTATTTAGCCTGTCAACATAGCCTATATATATATAAAATTTACTTTTTTGTTTTTTATTTGAATTCTTGTCAACAATAACAATTCAGTGTACACACATGTAGGTTTAGGACGACAAGTTCAACACTGAGTATCTAAACATAATTTGGGAAGTAGAACAAGAAATTATATTTGGAATCAAAAACGAAAAAATTGTGAAAAGCCATTACAAGTTACAGCTTCTGGGCCTTTAACAATTTTTCATGCAAACTTAAGTTACAGTGCCACCACAGTCAATATTGAGATATTCCTAATCCTTGGAGGCCAAGTTCATGAACTTTCTGACATCAATGACTGACATAACAGTTGCTGACTAACACACAACAAAATCTGGAAATCTCTGGGAGGCAATTCTCTTATTACAATACTAATAAATTGCTGTCCATTTGTAAAACTTTTCGTTGGCAATAGGATGATATCAGTCTTACTATCATACTCGAGCAAATTCATGATCTCCCATACATTTTTATCTCTACTGAGCACACAATATTTACTTCAGTGTGACCTGTACGGTATTGAATGAATGACCGATCATCATTGCTTGTTCTGCAGACTAAACAAACTGATGTCAGTGATAGGAGTCCCCAAACGCAACATCTGTACAGTGCTTTGTTGTCACTTGGTGAATTCCAGTTGTACCATATGTAGCCACAAGAGGAACTAATTTTATCAAAACTACATCCGTAAACAAAGTAACGTCACAGAACAATTGATGAAATTTCTTTTAAGAAGTTATTTCTAATATCTTTGAATTTCATGAGGGATGGTCAAAAGTGATTTTAAAATTCCATCATATCCTTGGACTCTGAAAAACACCATATGCCTTGAGTCTTTCAGCAACACATATATCACTGATTCGGTAAATCACAGAACTGTACAACAACCTAAAGCAAGTCTAAACATGCATGTTTTACAGTGAACGTCTGGCTTTTCATTTTTGTAAAAAAAAATTATGTCTTTTTTTCCGTTTGTACATATTTGCTCAGAGTGTAGAAGTTGATGCTCTGCAGTAAATCATGACATTGATATTTCCCATCAACGGCTTCAGTAATTCTAGTCTGTAACAATAGCATGGCCAGACTTCATTACTTGTCCAAACAGTCCATGTTCATGCAAAAGTTCTGACTTCTGTCTAAAATTCAAACGTCAGCCTTGCTATGAGAACACACTTTCAGAAAACAGCATATGTGCATGTGCCATATAGCTCACCAAATCAGCACATTTTCAAAAAGTCGCATTAATGTACCATAAAGATTAACATGCAAATGAGATAAGATTATCGTTGAAAGTGGGCAAATTATCAATGGCTGATCCTATACTTCAACAAGATCAGAATAAAGTTCTTGAGCAAGGATTATACTTGTAAATAGGGGACACTTTTGATTTTCAGAAATATCTTGAATTCTGTGAATGTAAACATACAGCAAAATGATGCTGTTGGCATCTCATACAGAAGGATCACCTCTTTGAGCCTCTCAGGCAATCATACAGCACATCACTGTGAAATGGGAATAACCCTTTCTATCTGCCGTTTGACCATTCCTGATACACAAGTTGCCAACCGACTCGGAGAAACATTGTCAAAGACATGCCTGGTGTCAAGAGCAAGACGTACCTGTGGTTTACGGTGTCTTCTAATTGATCCCTGTGTAACTTGCACTAAAAATACATTTACTCACAGGACATGCAGACACACACACTGGACTTGTACGTTGATATCTAAACAATCCCACAATTCAATGCCTCAGCATCAAATGCCGGACAACTTAGTATCCTTTGCCAGGATTCTCTCCTCTTTAGATTCAACAGCGAATCAAGTACAGTGAACAGCTCACATTAATCAGCTGAAGAGAATTTGATGTTGATTCTGACAAATTCAGCTGTAGCGGACCAAACAAAGCGGTGCAGCCATAGGGCACATGAAATCTGAGAACCTTCTTCAAATTATAAATTTATGAGATATCCCCCATAACAAAATCTGCCGTATTACATTACAACGAAGACGGCAATGCTATTTTCATAAGAAGCACCGTGAGATCCAGTGGGCGGCATCTTCTATATGTCGTCAAGGGATGACATTACAACTTGTGGAGTGTGTTCTGTAGTGCGCAAACACCGGCTTTAATTAAGGATGGCACCAGTGATATCCCTTGCAAGCGTTATTAGGTGCTGTTTCAGAAATAATTCTGAGGCAAACAAAACCAGGGGATAATTTTTCTTCTGGCTAAATATATCTTTGGCCATTACTAACACATAGACTAATCAATTTTCCTTCAAAAGAAAGCAATTGCTCATCCTGCCCACAGCCAATGCTGTGATAACAATGCAGAAATGTTTTGTATAATTGCATATTTGGCATAATTGTGGTTTAATCCTCCTTGCATGGCTACATTTCCCATCAAATTAAGACATATATGATTTATATAAGTCAAAAGACAGATATTGATGGATAAATTTGTACACAAATATGCAATGCTGTATATCACAATAAACACGTGTACGAAAACTTCTAATGTTCCTATGTCTCATCGAACTGGAGATAGACACTCCAATGCCACAACATTTTGAAATACAAGAAATTTACCGAGTTATAAATGAAATGATCAGATATATAAATCTGTTCAGTATATTTGAATATTTTATTGTCTATCATATACAACTGTGGTATAAACTAAAGATCAGATGGTCTTTCACACACATGCGGAGATGGTTTATCATACACAACTCAAAGACTTCAGGGAAGTGGTATACTGACTAGTGTAGCGGGGTATGGCATAGCAGTTTAGATGCAGTATGTATCAATCAGCATCGATAGTGATTGCAGGATTGTTTCTGAATATACATGTCTATCATTATTAAACATGAGTGGGTTTCCAAAAGACATACAGGTAACATTGTGCAGCTAATTGTGTGGCATCCACTGCTTCCAACAGAAAAGACAGTTATTAAGGAATTTTTTTTTTGGCAGAGTTCAATGCTGCTTTTGGTCAAAGCCCTATACATGGGATTTTATGATTTACAACTTAACACTGGCTGAAACATATTTGTCATTGAAATTGTAATTCCAAACATCTTTTAAAAAAATTTGGAAAAATAAATAGTTTGCATAATAATGATAGAACTTCTTGCTTAATACACAAAGCAGTACTGAACAATTAACACTGTGAGACCATTTATCCTACAATTTCAACAACAGAACTTCCTTCTAAACTTAATTTTTCAAAGAATTGTGTGATCTGAAATCTTCATCATAATCAAATTTGTGTGAAAATGACAGAAAGAGAAAGGTGTGTTTTCCCGCAGAGTATCACTTGCATTTTCATATTATCAGATCTGTGATATTTCTTGTTTCATAAGCTTAATGCCTTTACTAAGAAAATGACCTTTGGGAGTTTGACATTTTGAATTTGGATCACTGCAAATATTATTATAGACTTAAATCTTTCTTCATATATTGACATACCAGTATACTCATCAACAATCAGCTTTGTACGGAAATCAAAACCCTTTATTTAATGAAAACTAGGATGCTTGACAAAGCTTTATGTTTTTATATGGATCAGTGTTTGCAAAGACTTTCAGAATTAAAATTCACTTTCTACAATGCCTTCTACATTTAAAAACTTTAACTTTTACTGGAAACACATGTTAAAGTGGAGAACACACTTTATGATAATATTTGGTGAGCAAGATGCAGAATAAAATGTCTCCAACTGTCGTGTTATTTTTACAATGATAATTGTAAACCAGCCACAACGTATTGTTGTTATTTGTTTACTGTGACTTATATGAGACTTATGAAATGTTGATTTACTCCTCCAATATCTTTGAGAATGATAAATAAATTTAGGATAGCTATTAAGCACATAATATTTGCCTATTCCAACAGAAAAGAGTTATTACTGTTATTGAAGTCATCCAGAAGGAGTGGAAGTATAGCAAAGTATGGACACAGTGTGGGGAAATGATGGACTTGCACTCAACCACTTTCTTTAGTCTTCAATGAGGACACTGTTCACACGTTTTATATAAAGTTAATTTGAAGATTGAAGAAACTGGTGGAGTGCGTTGATCATTTCTCTGATAAGTTTTAGTTTACCAATTAATTCAGAAAACTGCACAGGATAAAAGTCACAAAAACTTATTCACGGCTTATTAATTGCCATGCTAGTGTAACAGTGACACAAAATTCTAATTGATGCTGCTGATGTTGTCCCTATGGGCAGAAGGAAAATCAGACACTGCAACTGACAGCAGCACCTGTTATTACAAAATAAACATCACTAAACGCTGAATTCCCCAATGTTCTTGGCGTGATATGTAATTCCAGACAGAATTTAAAAACTGAAACCAAAATGCCACCGGAGTTCACCATTTGAACAAGATAACTTTGATAAGGTCAAAAGTCAAAGTGGGGTCAAAGGTTATCCACAGTTAGAGGTCACCCACTGCTGGGTACTCCACTGCTCGGCAAGAGAATGTTTATTTTGTTCATTCATCTTCTCCACTTGTCTTCCGCTCCTCCTCGCTGTGTAACCCCACGACCTCTGACCTGCACATCTGTCTGCGAATTCAATCCCTATTGAATTACTGTCTTCTCTGTTACACAAAGTGTCAACTGATGAACGCTGAAATTTCTGATATGCACGTAAAGATCTTGTTCTTTCATTGTTTACACATTAATGGTTGGAGAATGGAGATGTGAATGGGAAAGACAGATCGTCAGAATTTTAGACATTCACTATAAACCATTTACCGAAGGGCACTTTGGCATGTAGAAGTGGATGTTAATCTACTTAATCCAGTAAACAACAGACAGTGTGCATGTATACAGATTCCAATCTACATAGTCATCGGCTTATAGCAGGGATTCTTCACATAATAGACGGCTTTGACAAAATATAACTGTCACCCTGCTGCTTCCTCTGATACATTAGCCTTCACAAAATGGGGATTATGGACAAGAATAAGACAATCCTATGTAACATTTGCAATTACCAATCCTTGCCATGAATTTGAGGCATGGAAGAAGAGTTTTTTGTGTATACACTTAACAGAATACCGTAGGAAGTCTATACAGTTGCAGTTCACACTGCTAAGGAAAATGGAAGACTTTTGACAACAGTGCACAGCCTCAACATAATGCCTGTGCACTTTTTTCAACAAAATAATCCAGATTTTGATTTTCCTAGGCAATCTTTTGTGAAAATTAATCATAATCTTTTGATTGTTTAGTTGGAATTTTGTTTTCCCAGATTTCATTGACCTATACTCAAGGTGAGAATTTCAAAAACCACTAGTTCTCGAGTTTACCGATTTCTTTGCTTTGACCAAGAGATGTGCCATTTTCAAGGCATATGGTCCAGTGAACATTGAGTACAACTCATTGGTAAAGAGTTATCTCACCATTGTAGGCTAGGTTGCTTGTAGCAATCATTTGATATTCAATATACTAGGGATACTTAAAACTGATTCATCATTCCTTAAAATCTGTCCCCTGACCTTTGACATTTTTATTGCATCTTTATCAACCTTACTGTCTCATTGGAGAATGCAAGCCACTGTTAATGTTTTCCATGTGAAGTTGAACTTATACATAGCCAAGCTCAAAGTAATGAAAATATGCCAGGAAGTCATTCAATAATCATGTAAAGTGAACATGAAGAGTTAGAAGATTTTTAATCCATTGATTAAAGAATACAATATTCACATAATCATTGGCATCCCAAATTTATAAATAATGAAATTCAAAAATCTAGTACGGGCTAAAGTAGACAGTCAAGTATCTTGACATTTACAAATTACTTTCACTTTGTTGCAAAATCTGTTGCCGTGTAGTAAATCTAAACTACAAAACTGCTACATGTATTATGCAGATGTACCAGTATCATCATACATACTGGTACGGTAATGTATCTGCGTATCAACTTGTAAAGAAATCAGAAATGAATTTAGTACCAACCAGATGAACAGAGTCTCATTTTTAATAAACAATTTTGACACAAATGGCCACTATTCTGTCATTATTGGAACATTATTAAAAGACAAAGTTTAGAACACTCACAAGAAAAAGGTTGTTTTACTGAAACAATGTTTACATACATTTGTAGCACCTGCAGCATGGAACATTATGATATGAATACTGATACTGTCAATCAAAAGCTGCTGATATTTTTACATGTCTGTTGAGGGACAATTACTATAACTTTTGATAGTACTGTCATCTCTTTTATTCTATAAAACAGACTGCATTTTTTTCTTTCTGATCTGAAGTTCTCTGAAAAGTTACTGCTAATACACAGAGGGATTGTGTGATACGGAATGTTATTGTTGACATCCTCACTTCCCACCAATGAACACTCAGAATTGTCTTGGACTAAAATTCAGTTGTCAACAACAGTATTGGACAGTTACTTAACCCTTTGAGTGCTGTAATTTATCCCACCAATATTTTAGTGCAACATTTTAAACAATTTTTATGAATTTTTCCGTAATTTTTTTATAATTTTGGACCAAATGGACATCACATTTAATTGGCTACAGTTTGTTATCAAAATTTTGACAAAAATCTGAAAAAAATTGACTGGAGTATATTTTTTGTAAAGGTGACAAAAATTGACTATGGCGTTCAAAGGACACATAGAGGCAGCAGCTATAATGTTGGCACGTTGAACACGAGGCATTTCAACATGACTAAATTTGGAGGAACACATGTAAGAATTGTTTACAGACACCAGAAAAATACCAGAAAATAAGTCAAATGTTACGGCTATAACACAAGTATCATTCAAATATTATAGTAAACTAAAGCATGACTTTCACAATAGGCATTTTCATTCTGTATAGACATTCAACTTGTCCTCCCATCCCCCAAGTATCAAGTTCTGTGTGTGGCATCTATTGATGATGGCAATATTCTGTCCTTGCTGATATGACAAGAATTCCGGCTATGGCGGTACACAGATATTAGAAAAGTTACATGTACAAGATGGTGCTTAATATAAACTTGACAGCAAAGGCCTGATGTCCAAGGTCAGGTTTTAGGGATGAGTCACACATTCTTCGGCAGGGAGGGATCATGATGATTCAACAATGTGTTAGAAGACTGTGTTGTTTTTGCAGTGCGCATGAAAGGTTTTGAAAATGGTAACATTGGAAAAGAGGTCAACTTTACAGCTGATGAAAACTACGATTTGAAGTGTAAGTGAAATAACATGCCAGCCATGTGTACATCATTATTAACAAACTAATGCCTTCATCGATTACCAGTGCAAAACAAACGTTTCCAGGACTTGTTGGGAAACGTTTGACAGTTAAAGGTTTATGGGGTATAAAAACAGCACACATGTGATATCTCTGCTGATGTCAAATGTTGAAGATAAGAAATGAGTATGAAATGGACAACTCATGTTTCCCATGATGCTTTGGTAAATGGAGGAGGAATACTGGCCTTGAACAGGCAATCCCATAATGCAATGTCTTGATATCAGCTTTTTTTAATAGCAAAGTTACTGGTAGATGTTTTGGTCAGATTAGGAACAATGGTAGGACATGGACTATTCCTTAGGCAATATATGATTCATATAACAATACACTGAAAATGTAGATTGGTGAACTGCCCGCACTGACTTATTTATGGCTTATTGTTGTAAAAACCTACAAATTTTAGGAGTTTTAGATTCAAAGCAATTCCATAATATGATTCCCAGTACAATATAGTAAGTATGGACTTTGCCCCATCCTGGTAAAGGGCCAGTAGCTGTATTTTTGGTGACTTTTTCACTATTTTTGTTTTGTATATCCATTGCAAGTTCTTATTCTATGCCCCAAACCATTACTATTAAATCTCTTTCAACCAGGCTCCATAGACAAGCCATAGAAATAACTACAACTTGGGAGAAAGAGGATTGAGCTTGTCAACACAGCCTCTGTACCTGTAAACTGTAGGGTTATTGCTTACATTTGAATTCTAGTCCACACCAGAATTCACTCATCAACAATAACAATGCAGTCTACAAATGTACAGGCTGAGTTGACAAGCTAAATTCTATGCATCTCAACATGTTTTGGGGAGTAGAACAAGAAACTGTAGTTGACATTATAAAGTAAATAAGTGACAAAATCACCAAAAGTTACTGCAACTGGCCCTGTAAATTAATTCATCAAATACAGTGATGTTTTTTAAATTTAAAAGATTGCAAAAAAAAAACATGAGGTGAAAAGAGCAGAAAAAGGAAAACGCACAAAATTCCATGAAGCAAATTTTATACATAAAGTTAAAGAGTGTTGTCCCAACACAAGAGTTTTAAAACAGTTACTGTAAAAGTTGAACGAATGCCTCATTGCAGTGTCAGGGTACCTGTATGTGAAAGCAATGAATAGCAACAATCATAGTGTTGGGTGAAATGTATATTGTCAGTTACAATATATTTTTTGTCATATGTTCTGCTGAGGAAAATTACAAAATTTAGAGTGATGGGAAGATTTTTACATTAATTTACTGAATTATTGATGATTGACCTATTGTGTTACAAATGTATCTGAGGAATGAAAATGATTTTTTTTAATATTATTAAATTGAAAATAATTCAATTTGTTTTTATATCTTACTTTATATAATAATAATAATAATAATATTGGGTTCTTATATAGCGCACATATCCACAAGTACATGTGATCAAGGCGCTTTTTACAATTATTATATACCGGTACATGTAAGCCTGTCAAATTAACAGTTGTCTGGCCGACAAAATTTCAGCAAAGAACCGAAATGACTTGTAAATTGAAGACATAACATGTGCAATCAACCTGTTCACTCCCAGTTCCCAATGAACAGGTCCACAATCACCATTGATAACAATGGGTTTGGGCCAAACCATGGTGGGGAATGGGTTAAACTTCTTGTCATACTGCATGACAAGAACATGGGCTCAATCTTCCTCATTAAAATAGTCAGTTTTTTTTATTCCTCCCGTAACTGACAAACTTGCCTTCCCCCTCCCCCTTCCTTCGGTACAATTATATCAATTTGAAAAACTGTTTGGTGTGGACGCAGTGTTCACAAGCCTTATCCCTCTTCGAATGCAATATTATTGAATGTGTTTTTATGCATAGAACGGAACTGACACAATTGCTTGGTGAAGATATTTTCTGTTCACAACCAGCACACAGTGTGTACCAGTATTACCCACTAATTGACCACAGTATATTAAGCTTGGAGGTCAATATATCACCAGGATTGGAGCCAACAGAGTTTTCAAATGTCAATACAAACTATATTTACATGTGTTTTTATGTTTGCAAGTGCTGGTTCTCTATTAATATAGAATCCTGAATCTGACACAAACATTTTATTTCTCAGACACTGTCAGATGATTTCTGTATTCACTTGAAACAGTTTTTTCACTCTTTTAGTTGAAACCTACAGAAGATCAATAAATTTATGTATTTAGTCATAATTGTTATTCATATTTATTCACTTATATGTGTCTGTTTATTCATTCACCAACTCATCAACATCTTAACATACCGGTATATCATCGTTAATGGCTAAAGCTTCTACTTCCAAAATCCCTTTTCACAAACCCACTAACTTGCAGAGCCTATAAAGTTTACGATAGAAAAAATTTATAGGTTGCAAACTCTACCATGAAATACCATATAAATTACACATTCAAATGAACGTAAACAGAACTTGTTCCCTGTTTGTGGTGCATATCCTGCCTATGGAGTACTCATCTAATTTGAGTCTAGGACCAGTCTCCAGTTAGTTATGGTATATGCTATGCTATGTGAGGAGTGTATGTGTACACCGTAACAAAGCAGAGGTACTGGTTATATTAATTTATGCAAAGTGTATTAATGAGCATTTTGAATATGCAAATTGACTGATAATGAGTCATATCAATAGCTAATATTCATTTGTCTAAAATTGTGCATTATGCAGGAGTACTTACCCTCACTTTGGACGGTTTGAAACACAGCTTATACATCAGTGTAAGAATCCCACGGAAATTGACAACTGACGAATTTACATCTTTGAATTCACGGCAGAACACACACAGAGGGTATGTGCCTCTATCAGCACACTGACAAAACACCAGCAACCTGTGTACTAGCACCAAGCCATTACAGACCCAACGAGTGAACGTAACCGTCAGTGTCCTGCACACACTACCTATAGTTTGAGGCTAACAGCTTCACGACCTTGCACGAATTAATTAATTCATGGAAACATGAATTGTGAGTCGAATGACCTGTGTATCATTGTTTGTTGACGATCATACAGCAAGATTCTATTTCTAGAGGTTGACAAACACTACCCAACTCTGTCCATCCTACTGTATGTTATATTGAGTGTATGGGCGTTACAACCAAATTGCTGGTTGGTTTGTATACAGTGCATTTTTATGATCCCACAATCTACACTGTTTTACACATTACTTTCATTTCAGAGATAAATCTGTGATGTCATACTGACCTTTCTATATTTATCAAATTTTTATGTCATTTTACAAACATTTTATCTTTCAAATATATAATTATGAGATTATTTCATTCACATTTAATATAATATATGCCATTAAAGTACCCTACAAAGTGACAGACTATTTCTGATTGAAAAATAAACAAATGTAAAGAGGAATTGTGTATTTGATATACATACTAACATGAAGTATATGCTGTTGACTAGTGAACTGAGCATTGTAAATAATATCCCCTAAAACAGGAAATTTTAATTTCGATCAGCTATAACTTTTGGTGGTATTTTTCTGGTACTTTTGTTGTCTACAAAAAAATTTCTTGTTATATTCCAAAAATGATTTTCCAATGACAAGTATTCAACTTGAACTTGTCAATGCAGCCTGTATGTATATGCAATGTTGATGACCATATTTCAGTCCAGACAAGAATTCATTTTGTCCGTGGTAACAATTTGCATAATGTGTAGAATGCACTGTGCTGGTAAGTCTCATACTGCATATTCAAAATAATTTGGAAGGACAAAAACAAGCTTTATCTACTAAAACCAAAAGTATAGAAACTTTAAAATTTAACGAAATCTTAACCCATAAGCCTGCTAATCATTGTGATGTGACTGCTATGAAAAAATTTGTTATGTATGTAATTTGATAAAGACTGTGTTATTGAATACCTGGTATGTGTAGTTATTCATGGAGAGGTTGACAATTCGTAATGGCCTCTTCAATAGATATTGTTTGATCAAGAATTCCTGATCTGCTAATCCCATCAGTGGCCTGACTGTGACCTTGACAAAGAACTCAGTCACCACTAAAAATAGACAGTGTTGAACATAAACCTCTGTCCCCAGGGTCACCTGATAACAACTCATTGAGCAACCTTAAAAGTGATGTGAAGTGGAATCCAGCTGTGGGTGAAATGATATGGATTTCATATCTGAGAGAGGAGAATTGTGGGAACAGCAAAACATCATTGCTGGAACTGTATCAAGGGAATCTAATGCCACTGACTGGTTCTTTATATCTTTTACGTGGAATTCACACATCATCCATAATTCAGAAAATGGGCAGAAGAATAGTTTAAAGGAATGAAATATGAAAAATCAACTTTCATAACGTTTCATACAACTTCATACTGAAATGAGAAGAAAACTATGTCTTGTAAGAAAACTGAGTGTCTTGTAAGACAAGGAGTGTTTTCCTACTCATCTCATATGATTATTTTTTATCAAAATACAGTTAGTAATCTTCTCAAAAGCCCATTGAAATTCAATTTCCAATCCTATTTCAAATTATCTTTGATCCTTTGCCAAATTTCATGACTAATGGCAGTTGTAATCCTTTGCTGAATTCAACTGACCTGCTCAAAACCTCAAAAGTCATACAATAATATAATTTCTAGCAATCAGACCTCTATCCTTCACAAAACAACCAGTGCAGTGGATTTAAATCCAATGTTACATGTTTTGAGGTTGGCCCTCAGTACCATGCTGACCAAGGTAAAAAAATGAGTGAAAAATGATGAAAAAACAGGTTTTCACTTCTCACTACCTAGAAAACAACTTTTGGACACATTTGTCACTCTAAAAATCTGATGACTTTCTAGTGGGAGTTTGTGTATGGACTCAATTTCAAAACTGTAAAATAAAGTTGATTTTGCACCGCTTAATTCTACTTTTCACATACATTTAAAATGGAGATTACTGGCAATATCTGAATATGGAATATCAAAATTTTAAGTAATTTGCTCTCCTAAGGCACTGAAATTGTATGGTGGAGCAATAATGATTTTTGTTCTTGATTGAGAAAGAGAATTATTTTAAGTTTCCTTGGGCAGAATACCAGCAAAGTTCAAACTTTAGTTTTTATGCAACTTTAAATCTCATGCACCATATCAACGCTGTTCTGAGATGTTTATATTGAACTCAAAAAATGAAAGCAATATTACAATGAGTGAAAAGTGATTTATGAGTTTGGCAATGTAAGTGACACTCTGCGACATTGACATCTTTACTGATTTCACCTTCAAATAATTTATACTCACTCAGGCCTGCCGCACATGGGGTCTCCCTTGTTGATTTCATGTACACTTTATGTATGTTTACGATGATACCAGTATTAGACGACGGAGGGTGGGTGGAATCAATTTGTGGAATGTTACTAATGGATCGGTTTCGAAAGAATTATCGTAAAAACCTTGCTCGCTTGACTCAAACACTACAAATGATCGTCAATACTATACGGTGCGGTGTGTCAGATTTTTAGTTTACGTTAGCTCGCTTTGACTGAGTTTGAGATTCAGATTGAAATAAACATATGAAATAAATTTATCTTGGAATGTACGAATGAGTCACTTTTTCTCACTGTAAGGTATGACACGTACTGTACGAGGCAAAGTTGTAACCTAGAATTTGTCCTCCAGCGAAAGAGATTACTTTCAGTGCGTTCGTTTCTGTCAATATTTACATTTAAAAAAGGTTAGATTATTTGTGTCTGTCATAGCCCTAACCACATGAGAAAAATATAAAGGTCATCTGCTGGTATATACATCAGAGTATGGTATTTCTGAAGGCCACATTTCCCATCCCTTGCATGGCACTTATAGTGTACCATGTATGTGAACACTGATTTTGCTATGATACCTTGATTGTCATTCTGTTCCATTCGTAGCCTTTTTTACATTGTAAATAATTTTTCACCTAGAGAATTAGGTCTAAATGACACAATAGTATCCATATTAGCCTAGACCCTATTCGTCGCTTTCGGCCTCCGCCACACTCGGCAGAGGCAGAGACCAAAACAACGAATTGGATCTAGGCTCTATAACAGGCCCTTAGACTTGCACCATGTAATACACACACATGCAGCTTCATTATCCCGGGCAGCACATATGGCACGAGACCAAGTAGAAATCAACATTGTTTGCAAGTTGATAATACACAGCTGGTCTTTTACAAGTACTTTTTTGATGTTTCGTGGAACTGGCATACCGTTATTGACACATACAATTATTTATGGATTTACAGTGTCTTTCAAACCTTTACAACTATACATATTAGCCAAGCTGTCAGTCCTGATTTTTCCCTTTTCATTTCTAAAACCTCTCTTCCTTACCTTGAATTCAAAACTTCTTCCTTTCTTTCTTGCCATTTATACTTTTTATGTTCTCAAAATTCAACTCAATCTTCATTAATCTGCTAACCCCATCTTCACTGTATATGACCTATTGCCCTCTACCCTATGACCCACATATTGGTCAATTACACTGTGGCAAACGCATTGACCCCCATACCGCAATGCCATATAAATGGTTCAACTCATCCTGATTCAAATCTCCTTGCATCAACCACCTACATCAGCTAGTTGTTTCCATATCTACTCTATTTACCTGTTCTCATCCTGACTCATCTTGTCCACTCTGCATCAGTAATTTCAACTCTTTAATTCCATCCACCTCACACACAGCCGGATGGTTGTAGCAAAATGAGTGACTAAAACTTTGTTCAACCAGATTTAAAATCTTATCTCTCAGCTGTTGAAACACATTACGATGCGATACAGAAAACAGTAAAGATTGTACTCATGACATGCAGGATCAGGGTGCACAAGTACAGCGTCTGTGATAATGAATATACAGTCAATAGTAATTACATACTGTACAGGGACTTTATTTCGCTAATCTTGCAGTCAGATGAAATCTACTAAATTATTAAAATCAAAGTGAAAATGTTAGCAGACAAAATATTCTGTTGTTTTACAGACAAATGGGGGAATTTAAATGCTGCACTATCGTAAACTACTGGTACATGCAGAATTAAGACTCTTTACGGCAAACAACTTCACACATTATCGTGAATAGGTTCATGGAATGAAAATAAAACTGGCTCACAAGAAACCCCAGTGAAAAGTTTCTAATTTCACAAAAAGTGAAATTCAGTCCTGTTGAAAATGTACAGCATTTCTTGAAAATAATCTAGTTTATATTATAACATCAGCACTGTTTGAATTACATCCCTAGTGAATACAGAGAGAAAGTGGTTTCTTGTGTGAAATTGAAATGTACAGCCTGCCAATTGGCTTTGCAGAGTTCCAGCTACACCAGAGTCATGAAATTGAAGGATGAAGTTCTACACGAGAGAGAGAGAGAGAGAGAGAGAGAGAGAGAGAGAGAGAGGGGTCCCAACCATTAACCCCATTTCTGGTACTGTTTTTTCTTTGTTACAAACTTATATTATTTCATACCAGGCCTAACAATTGACAATTGGTTGGCACCTGAGTTCCCCTCTACCATCCTAATTTACCCTTATTACCACCATGGTTTGTCTCAGGGTATTGCTCACTATGACAAAGTTGGACCTCTACAAAGGGAAACGGGGATGACAGGGTGAAACCTTACAATCTCCGTTCTTTTTTTTCACTTTATCTGCACCTTCTGATCCCTCATAAATATTTCTGCCTCTGTTCCCCCCTTTTGATGACAGTTGCCATCACCTTTCATATACCAACATGACACATACCACACACAGCAACAGAAAACAAATTTTGGGGCATCATGACCTTAAAGGGCCACTGCAGTCTTTACCCGTAAAACCTGATCCAAATTGGTTGCCATCTCCAGCCAAGACTCAACAAACAAGGCCAGAATATTTCCTCCCATCAACTTCTGGGTCACTGCAAGCTTACAACATAATTTTAACTTCCCAAGGATTTTTGAAGGATTTAATTTCATCAAATAAACAGAATTTCAGCATTAAAGGGACATTATTTGTATCTTTTGACTTTTTTTTCATTTTTTCGATGACTGAAATCCCCGGTCAAATCAATGGGAGACCTAAATTGTGACTATGGTCGGCTTCAAGGATATGTATAACCACCTTCTCACTCTTTACGGCAAGGTTCAATGTTGGTAAAGGGCGTCCCGCGCGATTTGAACCAACCGCCATGATTGAACCCCTGCACATGACCAATATTACTACGCATACGTCAACCATCAAAGTACAGCTGGAACGTGAAAGGCCTGTGACCTACACACTAACTTCAGCACAATGGATATCGAGGAGCACACAGCGCATAATTTAAACAAATGCACGTATCACAATCTACTGATAGTGAAACTAAGCAGGGCATTTGCTTGTAAGTTTGATTTTAGTATCGATGACACGGACTGTGAAACAAATAAAACCATAGACACAATTGGGTCAATGGTAAAACTAAAACGATGTCAGATTGCTGTGGTGATAGTGAAACAGGTACAGAGTAATGCATTTCCTGTGCATTTGATCGTTAACAAATCTTTGGCAACTTTTAAGATTTTTAGGGCATTTTCTTGCCATTACGTTGGTTTGTTTTACAAACACGACATGATCACTTGTTGAACCTGAAACATCGCACTCGGACTGAACACTGCACGGTGTGTAGCATCGGTGACATTGTGACACTGTGCCGGGCGAGTACTGTCATTGATACTGCTCGCGATTGGAGTCACCTCTCGACACACAAGATCTGTTTGAATGTTGTTATTCTCTGTGCATCGTGTAATATTTGTATCAGTTGAATCGCATTTCGAACCAAAAGTGAGTACATCGCAATGACAGTTGCCTAGACCTGTTCGCTTACGGCCTCTGTGCCTCCGACCCACTCCCAAAAGTGGGCTTTACGTAAGAAGCGCAGCTGAGCACATCGTGTACCTAAAGCCCTGCGTACGGCCTCCACGCCGTATAACGCCGGGAACACACAGACCTGTACGCAGGGCTAATCGTGTACCCAGGCGAGGTGGGTGTGCTTGAAAACGAAACTCAATGCAAGTTTGGGATTAAAAATGGGTTGTTTTTGGTGGAGAAACTGCACGCCGCAACCGAGGTGCTGCCAGCGGTTTGGCACAGCCCTGCCACGCAGAGTTAGCTTTCACCCAACAATGTACATGATGTACGTGTCAGTCGCCAAAGTACATTGCTTCAATTTCGCGATCACCTCGACAATAACGTGACTGTCTACTGAAGTTAAATATCCCTTCATTTTACTCTGTTTTCACATTTCTATGCCCAAAGGCTTTGGGCAATGGAGGAACAAACGAGATGAAAAAGATCCGCAATAGGCCTTGTCGTCGTCAGCTGGTACTGGTAGGCATTTGAAATGCCCATTCTAAAATGTGCTCTGTAGCAGCAAAGAATGGTGTATCTAAGAGCAGGATTGGCCGTCAAGATCTCCATGAAAAACTGACCGTCAAAATGTAACTGAGCAAACGGGATCGGTAATAGGGAATCCCGAAACTGCAATACTGCGCTTTCGACTGTCACTTCGTGTGGTTTATTTTTTTTACACGCGGATGCTTACAGCGGCCTAGATAGCAGTTAGCAGTGTGGTCTGATCGCAGGTCAACCTGCCAACTCTGAGGTTAACAGTACCCTCCATTAACCTCAGACCCAAGGTTTTTCTATACGGTGTACGCAAACGGGATGGAAGTTGTCTATGGTCGACCGTTTTTTTAGACATCTTTCAGTAAGTTGAATAACATTATCAACTGCTTGTTTGCAACAATATGAGGTCAAAAGATACAAATAATTTCACCATTAAAGGCAGCACTGTTTACTCTCACTGACAGCATTAGTGTATTCTTTCCAAAACAACTCATCAACAGTTACACATATTAAGAGTGTTTTTGTGGTTTGTTATGTCTTTCATCAAAAGAGACAGGCGACATAACACCAACGGAAAATATGCTCCTGGCTTTTAAACAGTCCCTTCATGTCTCCTGAAATTTACAGAAACGATCATCTTCTCCGCCAAAGAAATGTTTTGAAATGGCTTTCACACAGAACAGTTCAGATGCGAATATGTGCATGATCTGGTGGTGTTTCAGTGAAAACTAAAACGCTGAAATGAAGTTTGAATACCTAAATCAAAATTGACAATTTCAATTCTTGCAATTTATGTGTAATTACATGACCCAAGTCTCATCAACACTGATGTTTTCAAATGTCTCATCTCTCCTGTGGAAAAAGCATACAAGTTAAACTAAAGTTCGGTATCGATACACATAATACTACAGATGGAAATATTGCATTTCAAATTTTTTTCGATTTCATTTCTTTGCTTATGACCATATCCAAGCAGAATACATTCTAGGACATCACACAAAACCTAGTGATGGGTACTTTTTAATTTTTTTTTTTCGATCCTGAAGAAAATGCTACTTATGGGTACTTTTTAAATTTTTTTACATCCCCAAGTTTGGTGTTTCACCATTGTTTTTCAATTGCAAAGCTTGACCTTAACCCTTTGAATGCCAAACTTATTTTTTGTCACCTTTATAAAATATAACCCAGTCATTTCTTTTCAAATTTTTGTCAAAATTTTGATAAAAAATTGTAGGCAATAAAATGTGATGTCCCTTTGGTCCAAAATTATCAGAAAAATTGCAGAAAGATACAAAAAAATTGGTAACATGTTGCACTAAAATTTTGGTGGGAAATATTACAGCAATCAAAGGGTTAGAACAAAGGAATGGAGTGAACAGAAAACAAATGAATCAGGAAGTTGTCAGTGTCCCAAGTATTGATGATGAAAGTCTGACAGCCATGAGTAAAATATGATTCTTTGGAAGATCTGCAGCTCAGTACAGTAACAATCTGTGCAGAGTCTATCATATCTACTGTCTGACCTCTCTTGAAGACACAAATTCCGCAACTATGCCAGATACTGCCAGCCGGCTAGCTCAGTAACGGCCTGGCATATGCCGGAGTCCATGGATTACAACTGGGACAAATTCCAGAGGCATTAGAACAGGGAAAGATTGCAGGCATGCAGTCATGCTTCCAGGATCAATTGTTTGGGATGAGATTTTCAGCTAAGACCTGACTGACAGCAGGCTAGTAAATCCTCACGTTCAAGTTCAAATGGGGTTAATAACATATATCGACCACAACCAGCCACAGTACATACGTGAGAACAGTGTGGAAATATCTGTATGTGTCACAAATGCTAGTAATACACATTTAGGTCTGGTAACTTCAGCCTATTCCCTTTGTTTATCCAGCCTGTCAGCTGGAGATCTGGGAAAGTAGTTCAAATCAAACTGACTAGACTACAAACTTCTGAAATATATGTGCAGGAGTTTCACTTTCAAAAAAGGGGTAACATCTGACAAGAGCATTGACAAATACGGGTTGCTTACCTCTCCCATGTTGACTCAAAAGAAGGACGATCTTTTCCAGGAAAACTTTTTTCAAACTTCAATAAACGGTGAGAACCATTTACAAGTGAGTAGCAAAAGCTGCTCATTTGAGATTATGTGGTCACAGCTGACTGTATCAACTTTATGCAAATGACAGCCAATCAGATCCCTGCCCCACACAAAGTGATACATTATAAGCCAATCAGAACCCACATCTAGTTTATATCGACTGTGGGTGTTCTCATGAGTACTTTTACTCTCAACTTTATCTGTGAAGAATTTCACAGCTGTCTGTATTAAAGAACTTGCTGAGAATGTTAGATAGTGAGAACTTCTGAGCAAACTGTTTTGAGGAGCTGACAGAAATTCAATATGAAATAATAACAGTTTCTTCCTTGGACATCAATTATCGCAGTCAATTATTTACAGTGGCTTTGTTTTTGTCACTGATTTCAAAACATTGGGAAAAGAAGCAAAGTTTACAGAACCGATAATTGTGAAAGCACAGCAGCTCCAAGGAATATAATCTTTCACTTTTTTACCCCAGAGACTCTGCCTTGACCACCTTTTACACTGAGAAGGTCAGCAGAATAAATCAACGCACATACCAGTTGAGACCTGCCAGTCAGGGTGGAGGTATCGAATAAAGCCGATGACAAAATACCGTTGTTTATGATCAGAAACTAACACTCTGACTGATTAGATTACGCAAATATTCCAACCTTGTCACTTTCAACCATCACATGTAGTTACAATGTACTTCATCCAGAGGGGTACCTTCTACCTCCCTCGTAAATTTCCTTGATGATGTAAGTTTCGTGTGATTTTTGCTGAAAGAGAAGGGCAATAAAATGACAGAAACTCCACTTTTTTTTCAATTTGAGAAGATAAAGAGAGTTCAAATAACTGACTTGTTTAAATTTCAACATTTTTCCATGTTTCACAAATACCAAGATATATCCATTTCAAGTCATTAATCATGACTAAAGCACTCAGGTGCTGTCACAGTAATTTATGGATAAGGAGAAAAGGTATATTTACTGCTTGTTTCTTAGCCGAGTGCCAAGGAAAGTGAAGCGGTGACACGGTTCTTTCATTTTATTTCTTTTTCTTTGAGTCATGAGAGCCGGCTACCGATATGAAAATGACAAAAAGGAATGTAATTAACAGACAGAGTGGTAATTCAGACACATGGGAAGATGGTCACAACTTTACTGTTCATAAATGTACACTGCATATCAAAACGTGATCCAGAAGTTACTGCATGCTACTTTTCTGCCATGCACAGCATATCGTCATTTTTTAATATTCAATTTTTTCCGGCCATTGTTAAAAAAAGGGCTGACACAGCTGGTCTAGACCAATAAAACATTGTCCTTTTTTTTGGCCTAATTCCAATGTTTGAACCCAATGCCATAGGAACAAGTACCAAAAGTTTGTTTTGCTGAAGAAACTCAATCTTTTTAACCTGTCTGAATTTCTCTTCCCACGTTTTCTCTACTTTCTTAATTTTAAAGCTACTTTTCTGTCAGACTAATTCAAAATGACTTTGCTTATTGGGTTAGATTTTAATTTTGTCTGTAATCTCACAACATTTACCACTTCCAATACCTTTTCTTTCAAGGGTAATTTTCACTGAACTGCCTCTTTCCAGTGGACACTAATGCTGTCTATAACTTATTCTGAACAAAGTACACTTTTTGATAAACGACAAATGACTTTTACCACAACCTTGCAATGAAAGTGTTACAGATAAAGCAATCCTGGAATATTAGCTGTTATTTAAAGTTCTTTGCTAAAATGGTGCATACTTTATCAGTGCAACCATGCTCAAGAATATCCTGTGTACCCATTATTATTATTACATGATGTAAGTGTAATAAAAAATTTCTTAGCTGATGTGGAAAACGTTTCCTCAAGAGCCACATTATCTGTGAATTCACAGGTAGAAATTATGCATACATGTATCTTGAAACCATTCACCACCATGGTTTGGACCAAATCCATTGTTTTTCAATTGTGATATTGGACCTGTCCATGGGGAACAAGGGGTGAACTGGTTACAGGGACAACAATGTAAGTAACTTATTTCCATTATCTTTGTTCAAGAAAACAAGTACAATTTCTTCTTCTCTTCCCTGAAGTATCTTGAAATATGAAGTATTTGTCTCACACATGAAACGAATTGTATGCAGTTTGTTTTTGTTGCTATATGAATTCTAGTCAAGACATCAGTCGTCGACATTAACATTGGGCATTACACAGTTACAGGCTGTGTTGACATGTAAAACACAACAAATTTCAACTTGATTTTGTAGGAACAAAATTGTATTTTATAAGTGGAACAAAAACAATGGCAACTGTCAAAAGTTACACGCAATGGAGCTTTGAATTACCTAGTAACTACATGCCTAAGTTATGTAGGGGCGGTCAAATGGGTAGATATAGTCTTGCTTCTGCGGTGATCATGTTGCAATTAATGATGTGATCTTTTGACATCTGGAACGAGCAATCAGCGAATCAGATTTACCTTGCACTTTGATTCCATGTTCCTATGCTCGGATTACAGAACATTTTGACCATGTTTATTTTAATTTAGACGGAGCTGGTATTTGTCAAATTTAACTAATATACTACAGCCAACCCTGAAGGCGAGCACAAATCTTCACAGCACTAAGTCAAAATTCCCTGAAGCAAAATACCTAACTATACAGTTTAGCCTTGTAATACCAAGAAAATCACTGCCGAGCATTAATAAATATTTGTGAGAATTAAAGTTACATATTTCTAGATGGTAAGAACAATCAACAAAAATGCAGTAGCTTGAACCTGATAAAATATACAGTATTTTGATTAAGGTGAAGTACTACGAATTACGTCAAAATTAGGTTGTGGTGTCATTTTCTTGAAACTTTGCACAAATATTCTTGGAAGTTGTGCAAGTACAAAAATGAAATAAAAAATGGGGGTCACCACGCTCATTTCCATGGAAACGGACGTTAAAATGGCGTCGTTAGAAATAAATAAAAATGATATAATTCACTTAAACTAAAGAAAGCAATCATAAAACGCTTAGCAAATGAGTTAATTTTAATAAATACCAAGACTTAAGATCCATATCTATCGAATGTATAGTTTTCATGATGTTTGTAAAGAAATTTTAACATAAGTATCGATTACATAATGACGATATCGAAATTATATCACTACATAATTTTCGAACTTTCTTCCTGTCGCTTTGAATGGTGTCATTTTGACCAAACTTGGCGAATAAAATCCTGACATAATACCATTTAGTTTACACTTTTAATAAAAGGGTGTCACCACGCTACTTTTTACAATATCTCCAGATGAATGGGTAATATGCGCCATGTAAATGGGAGAGAAATGTTAATTTTGCGCTCATATTGAATAAAAACCAGCTTCCTAGGGGGTCAAAATATGACAAGGTTAAAGGTCACATGTATTTCTAAGAGACTGGGTCAAAAAATTAGGTAAAAGCGCAATTTCAACATGCCAGGTGATGTTAAATACATGCTACAAAATAACCCATTTGCGGCAGGCTGGAGTTAAATCTGCGCAGAAATGTTCTAAAGTGTGTGCGCGTCCGAATTCGTCGCCCTTTACCTTAAAATCGTTCGTTTGTTATGAAATCTCACACCATGCATGTGACATACACAGAGTATTGCCATTAGAAATTTAGACACATTTTTCAAAAAGTTTTTTTTTGTTGATGTGTTTATTGCAGAAACTTATGGTTAGATAAGTTGACAAAAGTGTTTTATGGTTCCTCTTAGTACTATCATCAATTTTTTTTTGCAAAAATTGTTCATATGTCTTGTAAAATTCAGAAAGTTATTTATTTGCATATCTATGATCAAGTAATGACATCATTTGGTAAAGGCCCTGTTCCAAATCCCTGGCTTCTCTCAATACAATAATGAGAAAAAAATATTTGTTTGCTGGTTTGCTGTAGAGCCGTTATTGTAGGGCTGTCAGACAGAGTTCATTTTAAACATAAGATGAAACATATGAGGCTTGGCAAAATCTTGGTTCAAAACCCAACCAGGACTTTAAAATCTAAGATGAGAGAGCAAGCTGCCATGCTGCAGACAGACCAATTGTCTTCCAAGACTTTGATAAAGCATCTGAATTTCGGGGTCGTCGCAGTGGGATAAATTACCAGGGCATTTTATTTGGACAATAATGGGCAGCATTGAGTCACAGCCCAGCTGGATGGGCAGTAAATCACACAAACGATGAACCAGGGGCTGTTTGCCGACCTGATGAAATCAATATGGAGCTGATGAGCACAGTCCATAGAGTTCATGATTTATGCCATCATTTTGGGAGGATCTGCCATTTCTCTCATGATATACACAAGTACATATAGCAATATATTTATTGTTTATGAGCCAAGGATATGTATATAATGCGTATATGTGAATGGGTAAAGTACTTGAGACTGTCTTCTGAAAATATCGTTTGCACAATTTCCCAGAGTGATCCCATTAATTAAAGCAGAAAATAGGTCAGCAGTGATTGGATATTGGTAAGATATTTAATTTACGAGTTTGAAAATTACCCATTGTAAAAATTTGTTTTCATATTGTTTACTTGCAGTATGCGCCTCAAAATTTACAAGACTTTGCTCAAACTTTCCTCAAGGAAACTCTCAATCACCTTTTTCAAAATAGATGATAAGAGTTGGTGTCATTGTGTACAAATTTTGAAACAATGGACACAAATTACCTTAAATTTACAGATTTTTTAAATTCAAAATGGCCGCCCTGTGTTAACTCTATATCCCTATGTTAACTCTATGGGGAAAAGTTTAAAATTTTGATTTTCCCAAGTATAAGTCGGTGACAAGTTTATATACTCCAAGGGCTTCAAAATGAGCCCACACAAGTGGTAGATCATAAAAGCATAGTAGCAATTTGAGTCTGAATGTTGGGCACATTTGACCTTAATATTTGATAAAATCTCATAGAGTTGATAAGTTTGCTGATATGCATGCGGACTTGTTCAAGGAATATATTACTGAGCTGAATTCTCAGGCACATTAGATCTGCAGTACTGTCATCATTTTGGCTGAATTCATGTGGCAGTTAAACATGCCAAATGTTGTAGAGTAGGTGTACCCTCATCAATTTCGAAATTTTCCCACCGGCAGAACAAGGGTGTAACAGCTCAGAACCAACGGTTCATCTGTCACCAAACGTCCTTTGACATCGGGGACATGTGTACTGCCACTGGGTCGGAACTGTCAAATGAAAATTTAATGTACTGGAACTGGGAAAGTAGGGTGTTATAGCGTCCCGACCAGGGCTCTTTGTTTTGTGCCCTGCAGTGTGTGGGGTCGCCGTTGCATGCATAAAACAGCGTATAGCCAGGGTCCCTGGTGGACTCATTGTTGTTAATCCCGAATGGAAGTCCCCTCCGGTGGTAACAAAGTGAAGACTTTGGACATGTGTTTTGAGAATCGGTTTTGCTAATGACAGCAATAACTGACCAACTGGCGAGACAATTACTGCATGTATGACGAAACCATGGTACCATGCACATAACACAACAGGTACATGCATGCATCTAACACATTTAGTAAATTTTGTACACTGAGAACTTAACTTTATAGGACTTCCAGAAATTATTTCATTTTAAGTTAGAGTATAGTCATCATACCTTTTTTATATGTGCAATGTTTCTGTGATTAATATCTGAAAGTTGCAAATGAAATGCCTTGCATAAAATTTGTAGTGCAGAATATGGACTACTTTGGTAAGATAAATTGAAGTCCGCACTTCAAATTCACTTGTCAACAATAACACAGAACAGAGAATTTATATTGAGAAACTAGATGCTGGTCCTTGACAGTCTAACTCATGTACCAGTACATATCAATACAAAAAGCGGCATTCATACTCCACACGGACTGAACAAAAATACTCATTCAAATACTTAAAAGTTTAGAAACATGAAAGTTTGTCTTTGTACTGGTCAAAGTATAAACTAGGAAGTCAGAATTAACTTTTGTGCATTTTATTTTCTGGAAAATAAAAAAATAAACCATTTATACAGATCAATTTGTTTAGATCTAGTACATTCAAATGGTGAATTTATTCTTTACAGAAGTATTTAGCTGAAATTCAGTGACCGAATTACGTGTATTAAATTGAAATATGCTTTTAATGTTTCAGCAAGTGGATATCTAAACACATCACTGAATCATAAGAAAATCAAAATGGGAAACGTACAATTTGTTGGCGTCTTCTGTAATTTTGTGGAACAGAACTGCATGACCTTTCAAGGGGGTCATAACAACATTTATGATAAACAATTTTTTTTCCCATACCCTCTGTTCAACATGATGGATGAGAGACGCCTATTGATGTCTCAAATTTTAAACCAAAAGTGAGTGTTGTTGATGTAATAATTATTATTACATGTATGTGCGCCAGAGATCTTCAACATAATATCGTTGCAACTTTCCATCAGATATAGAAAGAGTGCATAGTCTGTTATGATGTGAATGTCTGTGTTTAGTCGAAACGCCGGCGTAGTGTTTACAAAACATGACATTCGGCATCAGCGTGGAAAAATACACGCTGTCATTCCTTCTCTGATCTCATCTGCCAAAGGATCCATCTCTGTCATTCCACAAAGCAGACACACGTAGATGCCGACCTGACCTATCGCAGCTAGTCTACCACACACAGTGGCCAGTTCTGTGGTCATTTGATAAAAACTAAAATACTATCTGCCGAATAGATAATTTTTTTCTCACCTTCCTGGTGATCTCTGTCCACTGACCATTATAGCTTCCCAGTGTATTCACAACCAGACCACTGTTCATTGGTTTACGCATTACCTTCAATGCACTCATTCACACACTGTCTGTTTCTCTTTAATGCGTTTATATTTTGTTGTGGCGGAGAGCTTTTGTTAAGATAGGACAATTGCCTTGAAGGCAGGTATCATCAGGAGCGTGAAAGTAGTAAATTATGTTGAGACTGATGCCGTTGGCTGGGTCAAAGAGAGGCAGCAAATTTGCTTATTTGCCAATTCATGCCAAATTACACCTGGTGTCCAGGTGTGTGTAGATGAAAATATGAAATATAGTTAAGACAAACTAACAGGTTTTTAACTCATTTCTTAAAGGGAAGCGGTCGTTGGAACTCTGCTCAAAGGTTGCCAGGGACCCCTACGACCAGTAAACACCGTATGTAAGGTACATTGGCAATTGATGAAAGTTAAAACACTTTTGTTGAACAAAGAATATTGTAAAATTTAATGTTGTAGCTATGTTGACGTGATGCATCAAAAATTTTGGGTGACTCAATAGCAAATTACCTCAAATTTACCAATATTTGTTACTCAAAATGGCTGCCGCTCTCTCTGTATTAACATGATCTGAAAAATACAGAACCTTTGATAATGCATATGAGTAAGCTGGTGATGACTTTTGCTACACAAGTTTTATAACCTGATATTAAGGTAATATGCACCTCGAAAGTGAAAGACTTAAACTTTTGCTCAAACTTTCCTCAGTGAAACTTTCAACCATTCTCTTACCAAAGCAAGAATAAAAATCAGGGGTCACCGTGCAAACTTTGGTACTAGAGAGACAAATATCTTGCGATTTCTCGATATTAGAAAGTCAAAATGGCCGCCATCCCTGTGTTAACTCTATGGGAAAAAATAAAATTTTCGATTTTCGAAAAACTAAGACGGTGAAAACTTTTCTTTCGCCAAGAGCTTCAAAATGAGCCCCCACAAGTGGTAGGTCAGAATAAAATTGATAAAATTTGAAGGCCCGAATTTCTGTCCCCGAGGTGCGTTCTACCTTAACTGAAATTTCCTCCTCCTGTCACTTGGCTTGAGAGTAGTTGATGTTATGACCAAATATGAGAATAAGTCGACAACAGTTACAGAGCAGGAACCAGTAAGATTTTCGCAGTTTGAAAATCTGTGCTTGAGGAGCATTTTATCTGTCTGAATGGCCGGCCAGCTAAGAATTCAATTCCTGTGGCACAAGATTACTGAGAATTTTCATACTCGTTCGTAAATTGATTCTGTGTGACAAGTATACTGTATCTTGCCAAGGTTCAAGTATTCATGAAATAGAATGTCATTCATATTCTTTGTCAATTCTTGTATTTTAGTTGTTCAAAATCTGTCCTAGTATTAAAGGTTTCTTGGAGCCATGGAGAAAAATTTATCTCTATCATTGATGACACTTGAACTCTATCATTGATGACACTTGAATGCATAGTGTATAAATCATAAACAGCGTAAACTGCCCTTTATTTTAGAATCTCTGAAAATAGCATTAAACTTTTTTAAATGTCTCGGGAAGATTATACCGTACTTGTCACAGAGCCAGTTTTAAAAACAACCGCAAACACTGAAATACTTTCCTAACTCACCATAATTGTTAGTATGGAAAGGGCCATGGGTATATTGATCAAATGGGAAGGGGAGTTTGGACATTGCGAGTAATCAGATCACTCTTTGTTCACTTGTCTGCATACTGTGTAAACTAGTCTGGACTCAGAAACCAACAGTAAATTATGAGAAAGCGCATATAAACAAGGAATTGAAACCAAAAGATGATTTTCCATATAAATGTGTGTTTCTTTCTGACATACATGTATTTTGAACAAAAATTAAAATTTGGAGGGGAAAATTATTGTAAGAGATGCCCTCCCACTACTTTTTGACAGAACCTTTCATTCATGTCTCTTGGTGTCATTAACCACACCCACCAACAACGGATTAGTAAAAGACTGTCCTCTATCAGACTACGTCAAAAAACTTTTGTTTTCTAACCACTAAATTTGTAGAGTTCTTTTTTACTCTGTTAGTTAAAGTTCATCAAAAACTATCATAATTTGGTAAAGAGGTTTAAATTTGAGTAGCATCTGCAATGGAAGGGTAGAGACAGGATTCAAAGGTATGAAAAGACAGTGGAGTTCATGTTATAGCGAGGGATACTTCAACTTCATAAGTATGATTTTGTCACAGAAACAAAAAGAATAATGTAGGGGTGAAATTTAAAGGCCAAGTCAGGACAGTGGGTACAGGTACGACAGACATGGGATATAAATTTATGCAGTGTAATCATATCAAAATAGCGCAGACTATAAAAAGAAAACTTGCAAAGTACGCATATAAATACTTTGGATCTTTTCAGAGACCAATCTTTGAACTACGGCTAAAACAAGTAACCTGTGAAAAAAGAAACAAGATATCGAAATAACTTGTACAATTTAACTTCCTTTAGCTCTTACGTGAACAAAAAATGCAACTTGACCAAAATATGCAAACGTTGTAGTACAACGTAAGGGGACACAGTAAAAACTTCTCACATTCCGTTTCAAACGAGTTTAGAAATGCAAAAAAAAATCAAACACATTTGAAGAACTTCCACAAAGGTTTAACTTCAAAACAAGATGATGAAACAGTTGGATGCTAGTGGGGATTATTCATGCACAAGTTATGCAAACCACATTTATAAAATTTTATAAAGCAAGAAGGAACGAACTCATATACTAATGCGGTATGTTGTTTATAAACAAACCAAAAACTGACACACAGTACTGGTAGGTTTGAATTCCAAAATATTTTCCAGTTTGGGCTGGATCAGTTTAAAGTGCCATTAGCAGTAACTTTTATGAGATATTTTCCGGTTTAGTCTAAGATCACTTTTAAGTGCCATTCCCGATAACTTTTGATGTAGTTCCAATTATTTTTGTTCTGTTTTATGAAATAACATTTCTTGTTCTAATCATGTAAAAAGGCCAGGGCTGTGTTTGACTTGTCCACTCAGCCTGTACATTGCTAATACAAGTATGTGGATAATATCCAGTGTCTTATTGTTAAGGTAGTATGCGCCTTGATAGTGAAAGACTTAAACTCTTGCTCAAACTTTCCTCAAGGAATTTTTCAACAATTCTCTTTCAAAATCAACAATAAAAATTGGGGTCAACATGTAAATTTCAGTACTAGAGAAACAAATTACTCAAGATTTGATGATATTTGAAATTCAAAATGGCTGCCATCCCTGTGTTAACTCTATGGAGAAAAATAAAATTTTCGATTTTTGAAAAATTAAGATGATAAAAATTTTTCTTACACCAAGAGCTTTAAAATGAACCCCAATGAGTGGTAGATCAGAAAAGAATTGTAAACGTTTGAGATTCGAAATATCTGTTCCCGAGGCGCATTCTACCTTAACAACTTAATTTCAGTTTGAAAAAATTTTCCCTTTTCAACAGGAACATTACATGTTGCACACAATGCAGTATACTTGAATGGCAAATATGTTGGGTTTGTACGGTACATACTGGTACTTCAGGGAAAAGAATGAGAACATGTACAGGATGAAAACAAAACAAAAATATCATACACAGTTGCAGTGACTGTCCTTTTGAGAAATCCTTGGCACCTCTCTTCTGGTTTCAAAGAGTATGACTTGGGTTATGTAAGCTTCATCACTGGCGACAATATATGCTGCACGTAGTGTCAGTTTGATCATTAAGTCTGCGCACCATTCATCAGCATGTTAACTTCTAAAATTATGTTGTGTGATTTCCGGTGTCAAACAGGCCGACCTGGTATATCATATAAAATAACTGCACTGACATTCTCGCACATGATAGATGTAAAACGTACCTAAACCATTCAGGTTTTAATGCCGGAATTTCAAAATATCAAATATTTGTGTGCTTCTCATTTGGTGTGCCTTAAAACTTTAAGATATAAACTTTTGCTCAGTGTTTCGTCAAGGAACTTTAAACCATCCATTTTTAAACTCAGGAACAAAAATCAGGAATAAAGGTACAAAGTTTGGATCTAGAGAAACTAATTACCTAAAAATTTACGATTTGAAATTCAAAATGGCCACTAATCCCTACATTAACTCTATGGGGAAAACTGCATTTTCAGTTTTCAACTTTCACAAAAACAAGATAGAGAATTCAAAATGGCCGCCATTCCTGTGGTAACTCTATGGGGAAAAATTAAATTTCGGATTTCAAAAATCTAAGACTGTTACAGTGAAAGTTTTTCTTTCTCCAAGAGCTTTAAAATAAGCCCCCACAAGTGGTAGATTAGAAAAGAATTGTAGAAATTTGAGAGTCCGACTATCTATCCCCGAGGCGCGTTCTACCTCCAGGCAGATAGAATGCATCTGTATATGGACATGATATTGTTTGTTAATACATGATCATCAATATTCAAATGCTAGAGTTTGTATGGGCCATGCAGGTACACTTTATCAAAATATCATCTTAAATTTGTGATTACACCCCATGATGACTGTGATTGGTAAAAAATTTTCTTGCAGGAATCTTATACCATCCCACTATGCTTCTGATGAATTTGAACAGCTCACTTCCCTTCAGACAATAAATAGTTTCAGGCATATTAAGGTCCAGTAACTGTGAATTTCAATAATTTTTTTCAACTTTTTTTGTTTTTAATATTAACAACAATTTTTTTCTGCTCCCCACCGCATATACACAGTATTCACCTTATCAAGTCAGCCTGTACATGTATAGACTGCATTATTATTGTTGACAAGTGAATTCTGGTCGGGACTAGAATTCAAATGTAAACAATAACAGTGCATTTTACAGATAAAGACACTCCGCTGATCAGCTAAATTTGGGAGTAGAACAAGAACTTGCAGTTGACATACCGGTACATAAAAATAATGGAAAAATTATCAAAAGTTAGAGTTACTGGCCCTGTAAATCGTAGAATTACTATGTGTGGACAGCAGCCTGTGCAATGAGGCTGTCTGTGAAATTCAACCTTAAGAACAGTCAAATGCTGGACAGCTGCACAACTTCCGACTGTCAACATATCAGAAACAGTTTATAATCCTCTTTCTACCAGGCTCCATAGACAAACCATAGAAATAAATACAACTTGGGAGAAAGGGGATTAATCATGTATGTAACATCTGCTTGTTCTGATTTACCCTAACACCTCCACAACTTTACAGCTTGGAGTGAAATAAGGCCTTTTCCGATACTGATATCTATCTCTATGCAACCTCTGCCTGTTCTGATTTAGCCAAACAACTGCACTTTTTCAGCTTTCAGTGAAATAAGGCCTTTTCTTTTCCACGTTGGCCGCAATTCAATATATCCTTAGGCAAGCAATGACAAGCAATGTAGATAGCACCTGAAGCAGAAACGATTAGATCAGCATTTGATAAGAAGCTGCGAAGAAAGTTCATTTTTTCTGTTTATTGCATCAAAATTCACTTTTAATGTGAATGACATCTACAAACGGTCTTTGTCCATTCTTTCAAGTCCAGCAATGTGTGTACTGAGTTAAGTTGATGTGATACATAACCTGGGATGTGATACTGACTTGGGGAAAGTTTCGATGACTCAAAGAAATTTTACATATTTACATACCACATCTATATCTACTGTTTACACTAAGTAAAGTGTAAGTCTACTGTTTACAATAAGTAAAAAATTTCAAACCATTCCTAAATTGGCTCAGTAACAGTTAAGAAAAGGCCGTACATTTGAAAACAAACTGAATCATCAAAGTTTTATAGTTTATACTTGCAGTGTGTACAACAAAAGCTTTTATATGCACCCACAGTGAATCTTAATGATGTCATACCAGTACGCAAACCAAACCAATGAAAGTTTTGAAAATATCTGTTTTAGTAGTACAGTAATATTTACTATAACTCATTACAAGTTATGAATAGAATGCCATTTTATTTGGCTGTTTGATTTGACGAGTACGGCATAAATATTACCATGGTGGTAATCTGATTGAAAATACTATATGACTGGTATGGTACAGATACAAAACTGCTGGGCGAAAACGTTTTCATTGTTAACTTTTTACTGGTCCACCCTACATGAACTTGTGAGTGTACGTTACAAAATATTTTTGCACAGATGTCAAACTGAAACACTTTCCCACATGCAAAGCATCACATTGACCGGAGATTTGACCAGAAACATTCAGCTAACATGTCCAAACACACGACAGTTTATAAACATTCTGTACTTTATTTTCACTTCTCCATATGCCTTGCAGAGCAGTCTGGGACTAGGAAAGAAGAACATGTGTTTCTGTGTTTCTCCTCTCTGTATTTCATTTAACCTTTTGAGCGCAAAAGTCTATTTTTGTCACTTTATAAAATGTACCACAGTCAATTTTTTTCTGATTTGCCAAAATTTTGGTAAAAAACTGTAGCCGATGAAATGTGATATCCATTTGGTCCAAAATTATGAAAAAACTTACAGAAAAGTTCACAAAAATAGGTGAAATTTGTATTAAAATTTTGGTGCGGAAAAACAGCAGTCAAAGGGTTAATGCTTCTTTCTCTCTCTCCCTCTGTCTTTTTGTCCTTCTATAGGCTGTCCATCATCCATCATCTCTTTTCTGTAGATCTGTCTTTCCTGTTCCATCTTCAAATTTTTGCAAAACATCAATTTATTCGTTTTCTCTGAAATATACACAACATTCCTTGATGGTCTTAGATCTTAATGCATTGAAAACAATAACCGCATCTTTTCACAACTATATTCAGCTAAAATCTCCAAATACATGTACATATATCCTCAATAATGTAGTAACGGCTGATTCTGATTTTCACATGCAGCTTGGCAATTGGGGAACTCTTTCACATGAACTTAGCAACTCGACCACAAGTATAGTCAGTGTGCTTATATGGATCAGATTTTTGAACTGTCATGGTTCTAAAAATTCTATAATTTTCATTTAAAAGGCTCATTTCAACCATGTTGAGAAAATATGTTTTCTAGTACAGAACATTAAGCATGTCTTTACCTTTACTTCATGAAAATTATTGAATATATGATTTATCCTATACAATTAACACAGATAATGACAACACATTTTGCTTTTGAAATAAAATGTGCTTTCCTCATCAAAAAGTCTACAAAGTAACCAGATTTGTATTATTGTTTGTGATATATAATATTGGGAGGTTACCTGAGCAAAATACATTTCTGAGTAACAAGTCTCTTAAGGGACAGTAGTTTAACCCTTTTTATTTCAAGGCACACACTTTGTTCACAAGAGTCTTGGATCTTGAAAAAATACCGTCAAGGACAGTGTGCTCACATTCGGTTTGAATTGGTCCATTCGAGAAATATTTAAACCAGGAAAAACAAGAATGACAAAAGCAAATAAGGTCTCCAACTTAGGTACTGGAGGTCATCTTTAGGAACATGCATATCAACTTCTATAGCAATGGGACAAGCAGATCCTAAATACATCAAAAAATAGACAGAGAAGGCTTGATAAAAAGAAAAGGTGGGAGTGGGCAAAAAAATGTACAAGGGATCTGGTAAAAAGTAATGCTACCTCATCAATCTTCTAGACCCTACCCCCTCCTGAATATCAAATGTTCCATCCCTTGGTATTACATAACGCCAGATTACAGGAAATGTATTTACAACCTTGGGGAGTTTTTAATTAATGCTATGAGTGTTATCATTCTAATGTAAACAGCACTTAAGTTAGTTACAGATAGTGAAATGCCTTCCACTGTGGGCGGTGATTACAACATCTGGAATTATCCTGGATCCAAATTTCTCATCAGTTCTTGTATGTCTTACATAGAAAAGTTGCAAAAATTGGTCCGCAATGAAAAAATTCACCTCAGCTTTGTTTTCTGGATCAAATTTTCCTACAAATTGATACCAAATATGACAAACTTATGTTCACAGCCTTCGAAACTGTCTCACAACATATCCTGGGTTGGTGTAGGTCATTTAAGGTCACAAACTGAGAAAATTACCTAAAATATACAAATTTGGGGGTTTCCCAACACTTTGAGCAGAAAATTTATCTAATAACATCCCTCGGGACTTTTATACCAAATTACAAAGCTATCAAACAAGTAATTTTGAGAACAAGTTTTCTTGACCAAAAATGACAATATTGTCTTAAAAATACAAATTTGTATATTTCAGGACAATTTCCACATATCTAACTATTGTCATCTCTGTATGTCTGTGTACCAAATATAAAAGCTGTCTGTTCAGGGGTTTTAAAAAGAAAATACTGTTTAAGATTTTTGACCAAAAATGACAAAATTGCTCCAAAATAGTAATTTTCCCAATTTTGTCATAATTTCAACAAATTAGAAGAGTAACACCCTCGCAAAGATCCAACCCAAATTTGAGAGCGATTGGGCTGGCGGTTTCAGAGAAGAAGAATTTTTACTGAAAATGAGAAAAATCACCAAAAAATTCAGCAAAAATACAAAATTAAGGATATCTTCACAATATTCATAAAACTGTATAAGGTTCACCTAAGGTACTTGCACACAAATTTTCAAATCAATCAAAACAGCGATTCTCGAGATATTAATTCTTGACCATTTTCACATTTTGTAAGCTCATTTGCATAATTTTGGCAATGCAGACTTCATTTGAACAAAATCCCATCTTTAGCCCAGGATGCATCCACACACCAAATACCAAGCTGAAACGTGCAGCGGTTTGCGTGTTTTTTATGTTGACGGACATACTGTACGTACGTACATACATACATACATACATACATACACACATACATACAGACGCCATCGACTTCAGCTTATACGATAAACTCACATTGGTATAACCAAATGTGAGCTAAAAAACTAGCAGTATTTGTGTGTACAGTGTAAACTTTTAAAGTCCTCCAAGGTTTCAAAACTATTCACATACCGGTATTACTGTACCACTGGATCCAGTGGATGTTCATTTTTTCACTCACAGATTGATTAATTAATTAATGGATTGATAAATTACTGATCTCTGCCTCTATACAGTATTGGCAACTTTGTCCATCTCTGTCTTATCTGTTGTAAAACTTGTATACTGTTATGGTAGCATGTGCCGCGAAAGTAAAAGACTTAAATTTTGCTCAAACTTTCCTAAACGAAAACTTTCCACCATTCTCTTACCAAATCAAGAATAAAATCAGGGATCAATGCACAAATTTTGGCACTAGAGAAACAAATTACCCAACATTTACTGATGTTTGAAATTGAAGATGGCCGCCATCTCTGTGTCAACCATATGGGAAAAATAAAATTTTAGATTTTCAAAAAATATGATAGTGAATATTTTTCTTCCAACGCTTTAAAGTTAGCCCCCATAAGTGGTAGATCATGAGAGGATTGTAAAAATTTGACAGCCCGCTATCTTCGAGGTGTATTCTACCTCTGGCTCCCCATACACACCATCTGTCTTTCTCCTCTTCTCAAAAGAATGAAACACTAGTGCCTTCTCCCCTGATAATGGTAGTCTAAAGTGTCTGTTTTCATGTCAGTCAGGTTTCATAACTATGCAATTACCTCATACTGTGAATATGTGGACTTGTCTGCAACATCTTAACGAGATAACCTGGCAGGGCCACGTACGACCAAGGCTTGAAAACTTGCAAAGTACCCACAATGCAATGGAAGAACTTTCTGTTTTGTAGTCAAACGACAATACTGAAAATCAGCTTATTTCTCTTCTAACAAAACAAGAGTTATCTTTTAATGAACAACTTGCAGATTATATTTTTACTTTATATAAACAAAGAAATACCAAGTTATATTTATTATTAGCTACTATTATTATACTGTAATACTTTATCTTTATTGAAGAAAATTTTAACTCATTTTTGTATCACACTTTTATTGCCACAAATGTGATGTAAATCCTATATTTACAAGCAAGCAATAAAAAATATTATTATTATCATTATTATTGTCAAGAAATATCATAGCAATGTATGATACTATCAAAGTTATCTTAGCATGGTTGAGTTAATGTATCTGGTTTGAATTAAAAACTTTGAAGAGCACTCTCAGAAATCAAAATTGTATCGATGACATACGCAGATAGGAATTGCAATGATGTCCACATGAACGAAACTGTATAGAATGTTGGGTTAATGACCTCTGGCTCTAAATGACCTATGACCTCAGCAGCATGGAATTGCCACAGGGGAAGAGCCATTCCAATGTTTTGACTGCATTTGTATTTAGAGAAGGAAAAATAACTAAAAAACTACATATGTTTCATAGCTGTAACTTTCAAAATCACCTAAAAGGTTTTAATATGTGATAAAAAAATTCATAATTTGATCAATTTATAAAAAAAAAGGAAATGATGCAAAAGAATAATGCCACACATCCGCTGTAAACAAGATTGGCCAAGGACTACTTGACACTTTGCATACAACATGTAAAATACCAACTAACAGTTGCTAAGTTGTCAGCCACTGTTTACACATTGCACCAGATCTTTGGCACATGTATGTTTTGATTACTGACCAAGGCCAAGGTCAACTCCTGCCATCCATTTAAACAGACCCTACTCATACATACACTTCCAGTCACAGAGCTGTCTACTTGTTGTCGACGTGATTCCTTATGTAAAGTTATGGATCTCATCAAAAACTAAAGCATAAATTATTAAATTTAACAAACACTGCTTCCTCCAACTTTCAAAATGACTTGGCACTCTGACTAGAAAGAAACCAAAACGTATGGCACACAGTCCATGTAGCCGACAATGAGATGCAAATGATATGCGGTTAAGGTCTCCTCAACTAACTTTCAGCTGGTTCTTCACTTTCTACTATTTTTATAGTATTTTTTACAAAGGCACAGACTTATTCTACTTGCAACTTAAAACTGATAGTGATTTTGTAGCTCATTCTTTACAATTTTTAATAGTTTTTGGTAGCCGGTAACAGACACTTCGTGTTCGTGTCGGCTACATGGACGATCTGCCAAACGTATAGCCACATAATAATTTCTTTTTAATTGCCAAATTCAAGACCAGCATTGGTCTCATGAAAAGTTGGAAAGAAGTTAAATCTCCCTTGTAATGCGTATACATTTATCTTGACTGGTTAATTAACAGCTGGCTTTAATTCAATACCACTGGACACTGTCTCAACTTTTGCAACCCGATAATCTGGATTTGTCAACACAATCCTGTCTGCTTCATGAAGCTTTATCTACTCATATTGCCAAATGCAACGTTTTAGTCGCATTGAAGCAGAAAGGCTGATGACTATATCGACTGACAGATTCATATAGATTCAAAAAGCATAGTCTTTCACATAGCTGATAATTGCACCATTAAGTTTTTATGATAGTCACAGCTCATTATTTGACTGAATTGAACTGAATGACTGACATATATGACTGGTTTTTGACTTTTTTAAAACTGAGGTCATGACCATAAAATCAACCACCCTCATAATGAGCCTACTAAATTGTGCCTGAATGCGGCCGAATGCAGCATCATGCAGTTTCTGACGACTCATAATAACGGAATACTAAAAACTTGGCACAAATCTCTCCGCATTTCCGCCTCCCAGCAACCCTCCAACCGGTAGCTTAGAGTGTGTGGAAACCGATCCTACCAATTAAATTTTAATTGGTATATACCGTATTAGCTTCTGATTTTCTTCCTGTGTTCCGATCTGTGCCAAGGTTACTGTGAATAACCTTGCACAACCCATTCACTTAGAAAACACAATGACACACAGACTTTGTTTTGAACTTGTGAGCATTCAACTCTGGGCAAAAAAATCATCAGAAGATAAAATTCTTTCCACTGAACTGAACTTGCAGAATATTTTCAATATCTCAAATATTTTCTGTCATGTTTAAAAACCTTTGGACAGTAACACGCCGTAGAATGTTTTATCGACATCTGAATTAGCCGGCTGGTCATGGAATGATGGTTTCCATATGGGTAATGTGTACACCAAGTCAACGTTGCATTTCACTGAGCTAATTATGGTCTTCCACCAGTAAGCACTGACATTTGACATTTACAGTATACATAAAAATCGAAATCTTATACTCCGCATATTCATTTTTATTTTTAATGTTCACAGTCCAAAAAGTTCCCACCCTACTTTTAAATCCATGCTACAGTCCTGAAACGTTTCGTACACATGTTTATGGCGCTGAGATTGTTATTACACGAGTTCTCCAAAAACTATCCAGACTGTCTCCATCCTTAGAGATTTTTCAGTCCTGAAATAGCTTCAGTTCACTCTAATACTAATATCATCAATAAAAATGTTTTGATCGACGGGGGCAACAAGGAAAGAATAAAAATCACACATTTTGAAAACATGATTCTCCACAGGCAAGCCATAAGAATAAATCTTATAATGTAATTCTCTTATCGCAAGTAAATTTTCTTCTTTGGAGGATTAAAATGCAAGTAACATAAAAAATACTGCAAATAAATGCAAGCACATTTCAAGATGACAGTTATCTGTATCAGATTGTAAACAAAGCCGCAGCATCACTCAACTTCACGACTCAACAAAATGTTCTGCTAACGAAAGACGAAAGCAGCTGTCGAGCTTATCCAAGACCACACATGATTTTGAAATATTTCTCACGAGTTCACTCAGAAGTGTGTGCGATATGATGTGGAGATAATTATGATAAAAAAAATCAAACTTACTTGGCGAGGAGCAAGCTAGCTGCTTTCTTTAAGAAACAGGCAAACTTATAAGAAGCGTGAGTGTTGGCAAAGACTAGAACTTGCAGAAAACTTGAGAAACAAAATGCTGGTTTTCCACACGCACGACGGGGTTAAAAAAAATTTCAAATAATATAAAGGAAAAGGGAAAGAGCTCCGGGTAGCAAAACTGAACCAACACGTTAAATGCATCAGCTGGCAGAAGCAAATGTTGTGCGGGTGAAATTCTTGGCTGGTATGGAATTCAGCCCAAGGGTTCGACTTTTTTAGAAACGTCAGTGAGAACAGCTGTGATTGGAGATCAGTGGCGGTGTGGTGTTACACAGGGTGATTAAATTGTCAGTGAATGGCCTTCCGAGTCGGACTGACAGAGAAAAAGAGAGAGAGAAAGAGAGATCTGGGAAGAGAAAGCCGACAGACGACAGGATTTTCCAGACTTTTGACCAATAATTTCCTCCTAGTCAAAAAATGTCACCACAATTTTTGATTTATTACCATTATTAAAAAAATATTCCGGATATTTCAAGCCTATGAATTTCTGGAATAAAATAATGTTCTTGAATAAATGAGATAAATTTTTTTTGTCATATTGAGAGATGAAGGAGTATGTCACCATTAATTCTCAATGTTTATAAAATTCTTTAAATTCCATGAATGTATTTTATCAATGTCTGTCAAAGTAGTACCAATTTGTCAAAATGTTTTCGACCTATTTCATATTTTGTTGATTAAGATTTTACAAACTGCAGCTATGTTTACGTGGTATAGGTTGTTGGCACACATTCATCAAATTTACATCATGAAAGATACATATTATGTACTTGATTGATTTGTTGGTTGTTTTCAACATGACTTTATCAGACAAAGAAGTGACAAGAGGAAAAAGTATTATTGTATACTGACAATTTGTATAATAATTTATGATTAGGGAACGACAGGGATGGTAAAGTCGCTGTCTGTTTAACTAAAATGAGCATATCAATGCAAGATCAGCACATGGCAAACAGAATAAGTTATGAGAAAAAATCCACAACAATCATAATTTCATCTTTTGAAACAAAACAAAATACTTCATAAAAGTACATTATTGAGAAATGACTTCGTTCAACAGATCCTGACATGGGCCTGGGTATGCTTTGAGAACTTTAACTTTGAAAGTGTAACGTGATCACATCGTGGTTCACTCTTGACAAAGTTCAGTAACTTGTGTCAGGAGTTGATATTTACAATCCTAGCTATAGGCCTTGACGACAAAGAGACAGCAGCTCAAATTCTGACTGCACATCAAACTAATTTATGGTGCAACTGTTGTCTTTTATGAGATGCTCTGTGTTTCAAATGTTGTTTCCTAGAAAGTTTGTTTTCCTCAGCTCATAGACCAAAAACACAGTTGTTGCATTTTTATACATTTATGTTCACAGATATGTCTCTGTATTTTCATTGCATAAAGCAAGGCGCAATCTAAGAGTCTATGTTCACAGCATTTGATAGGGTACAGTATGCCAGCAGTTTGCCTCAATGAACTTTGAACTTAGGTTGTCACCGATGGCAACCGAAAATGTGTAGCATACTCAGGAGAACATGGCACCAAAACCTACATAAATGGAGCATGAATAAGAAGAGTATGATGTGACGGCTAGCAGTGTTTTCTCAGTGAATTTTGAAATATGGTAGCAATTTAATGGGTAGGAGAGACCAAAACTTGGTCTAAAAGCAGGAATTTTCATTTCATTATTTAAACCTGTGATTAGCTAAAATGTCCTATGGAAATAATAAAGACAATTGTCCTCACAGCACTGGTACTGCAAAGATTGGTCTCAAACACTGTACTAAAATTAATTTATCCTTATATGTTCAATTTTTAAAGTATTTCTTCTGTCAGAGTGCTAGTCGTCATTGAAATTTAGTATATGACCTCTCTTTGCTTACGGACGGAGGGAGCGTAGGGTACACCATACAGAGGAGGGGTCCTGGACTATTCCAAATCCAAGCTGAAGAGTCTATGATAATAATGATTATAATCAACAAGTTGGACATAATTTGGCTATTCAATAACCTTGGCCTTGTTGTGCGTGATAAACTGATGTGAACCATACTTTTTGTAGGTTTGAATGGACTTGTCGACTGTTTGTGATTGAGATTTCAGTAACACAGGGGTTTCGAAACATCAACCTGTTCAAACACCCATTGTAACTACCAAGTTGTCGTTGACATGATCATAAAGCTAACCAAATACAAAAATTCCATTGTTTTCTCTCAATATCATAGCAAATATTTCTATCTGCCTAAGCAAACCAATGTTTCCATCAATTACACAGAGGTGTAGCCTAGCCTTACATACTGTACTAGCCAATAAGTAAAAAATGTTATAAATGTTATCACGGAAAATTGACAAATTTTGTTCACAGTCTATAGCTGAAACATTTTTGTGAACCATGTTTAACAGTATGTAGATACAAGTGATTGAGAAACAGAAATATTTCACCATTACATGTTCTTCCCATCCCTATAAATAAATGGTTTGATCCATTCATAAGAGTGTGTGTCCCTTGCATTGATAGCACCACACTGACAAGAGAGGGGAGGAGGCTCTGCTGAATCGGGTGACTGTAAGCATGCAAGGAATGATGTTATCTCCATCAGTGCCCCGCAGATACACACACTCATCCAAAGTGCATGCTAATTTAGGTAACTAAAACGGCTTCATCAAATGGCAAATGACCGGACAACTTTTGCAACTCAATATCCTAGGTTTTTTGCCGTTCTTATTATGAAATGTCATGCCTGTGGCCCTTGAGAAGAAACAGGGATCTCTAAGACTGCATCTCTGATGATGAGACGAGGGGAAACCCATTATGACCTGTGAAAAATTTAAGTATATTGTATATATGATCAACTTGTATATTATGATAATGTTAAACTTGTCAGCACAAGCCTATAGATGTCTGTATTAAGGTAGCTTGTGCCTCGAAAAATGAAAGACAAACTTTTGCTCAAACTTTTCTCAAGCAAACTTTTAACCATTCTCTTTCAAAATCAAGAATGTTAATGGGGTGTCACCAGGCATAATTTTGGTACTAGAGAAAAATTACCCAATATTTACCGATATTTGAAATTCAAAATGGCCGCCATCCCTGTGTTACATGTATCTCCATGGGCAGAATGAAAATTCCTGATTTTCACAAAACTAAAGCTGGTGAAAAATGTCATTTATTCCTGACCATGAGCTTCAACATGAGCCCCAACAAGTGGTAGGCCAAAGGAAAATTGTAAAAGTTTGAGGGTCTAAATATGTATCCTTAAGGCCCATTCCACTTTAAACGTCCAATGCTATTGTTGAAAGCTGAATTTAGTGCGGACCAGACTTCATACATGTTACACAAAGAGTTCTACCATACTCCACAGAGAAAAACAAAAATATACTTGTTTTACAGAACAAAATGACAAAAATATTTTTCTAAAGATACACTTGAAAATGAGTTATGGGGCTGAATTTAGTTGTGTGTAATGTGTGCAACAGTTATCACCACAATCAAGGTTATACTATATAGTGTAATCTTATACATATATATATATATATATATATATATATATATATATATATATATATATATATATATATATATATATATATATATATATATATATATATATATATATATATGAACAGTAAATATTATAGGAAATGTTGCAAGCTTTCATTTGTGAGATTTCAAGAACTGTCTCTTTATGCATATGAGAGCATTTCAACTTCTAGAAGAAAACAACAGCTGTGTCTCATAGTACACTGTGTGATGAGTAAAGCGTGACTGTCTGACTTGTCAATGATACGTCTTGACTCAGCTGAAAACCTTTCTATGATTAAAATAGTATATTCTCTGTGGCATCGTGTATCCCATGGCAAAATATATGTGTCATGTGGTTTATTCATTACATTCAACATCTCTATAATGATGAGCCTGTCTGACCAACACAAGTACAGAGTAATTGTACCGCACCCAAAATGAGACACTGACAACGTTGAAATGATTGTCAGTTACCACTTGTCATTTGCAAATACCGTACATTGTATGATGGAAGATATATATTAATTTCATTTTTCTCCTTCAGCAAAAGTTTTCATTTTAGAATTAATTTCTTTTGAAATGTTTGTGTAGAAAGCATTGGCAATCACATTGTGCCATCTCTTCTCATTCAAAATACCAGTAGACGGTGTTGACATTTTTGTTTTATTTCAACAACATTTTTAAAAAGATTCTCACTTTAATTGTACTTTTAGTACTCTAAGTACTTTAGTACTCTGCCACCGGATAGTACCTTATTGTTTGCAAATGTAGGTTTGTTTTCTTCAAAAATATCACAAACTGAGCAAATTTCAAATTTTGACAGCGTTGAAGCAGTGAATGAATAGTCGGTTATGGCAAAACTTGTGTACAAGATGAACTTCATCAGCCTTGAGCACAGTGCACTCATTGATGCAGAAAAACTCTATAACCAGAATTGCTATTATGTCTTATCATTTGATAAAAATTGAAACATTTTTTCATTGTATGCGAAGTACAGTGGATGAAAATGTGTCCTATTTCGAAATTTCCCTACATACATTTGTAGACATCCAGGAAATCAGTAGAATCGTGGTATTTGTTATGACATGATATTTTGATCAAAATTTTACTTTATAGACATTCTTGGTAGCACACTTGAGTTTCTATACACTGTAAGAAAAACAATAACTCTATGTCTTTTGACCATTGACATATCAGAGTATTAAAATAATGAATTAATCTTAACAACCTATTCATTACCAATATAGCCCTGTTTTCACATTCAATAGTCCTACCGGTACTCCGGAATAAAAAGGACACACCAAGACATCATGTGATGGCCGTACAGACAAACCTACTTGTACAAACAGAGACAGAAATACACATATTTCTATGAAGGTTTGTGCACATGACTTTGTTTGTACCGTGGTCCATTTGAGTTAACGCATTCAAGAAGTAGCCAAGACTGGTCACTAGAGGGCAGACTACACCACATCTGGTCTTCTCATCAAGGCCATAAATATCAGTTTCCAGACTGAAATGTTTCTGCAAAACACCATGTCAGCCAACACTTTTATGTGATTTATTTCTAAGTCAGCAAATACAGCAATAACCACTTGACAAATTGGCACTCCAGTCTATTTTTGTTTCTTCTTGACCTTTCACCCTCAGATTTCCAGGATTGAACACAGTATTTACATATCACACATAAACCAAGTCCATGAGTTCAGGTACTTGATAGTATTTGATGATCCCTTTTATTATTATAACTTAATGCATGTTGCCATTTGTATCTGAATAAAGTCAAATTGTGAGAAAAATAGTCAGAACATTTTATAAACTGTCTTCATGTTCTAAAATACGCAGGTCAAAACTTGCTCATATATAATCATGATAATGCTGAATTGAAACAGCTGAGAAAGTGTTCTCTATCATCAAGAGCTGTATCAGTACATCAGAAAGAGAATTCCTAAAATATATTATCATTGCAAATATAACAAATCTATGTCTGCATTTACAGTCCCTCTCGTTTACTCACTGTTGAAAATTGGTAACTACAACTCAGGCCATCAAAACATTAATGGCAAAAGATTTACCGCTCACAAAACAAAACATTGTTGAAACAAAAATTATCTACTTTTTCCAGTCTATTCTAAGGAAACGATTATCACAGATAAGAAATGAAACCTTATTTATCAAGATCATATTTTGATGAAGTAGCAGGTTTCTCCAAGAGGTGAATACGGAAGGAAAGGGCAGGGGTAACCCCTATGACAAATCTATTCACATGTTAATTACTGGACAAAGAATCATTTGCATAACAAAAGAATGTAACAATTAGGCATTGTTGTGTAATTGGCCATCTCTTTGTTTCAAAGCTGTTGAGAACACTTGGTGGGCCGACTCGCAGCGATTTCGAAGCTGTTATCCAATTGGTTGGCAGAATCGTACCGTTATAATGAAATAATACAAATAAACTCCCTAAGTTGCTGTGAATAGTGACAATCGACCAATCAGATATAACCTTGCAAACACGCTGCGAGTCAGCCGCACTTGGTGAATAACACTATCAGAAAGTCCTGTCATGCCTACAAAAGTTGCTTTTTGTCCTGTAAAGTCAACGACAACCCCACAGGAGGTTCTCCTCAAATATGGCTGTTATTTCTGTTCATCATTATTCAGAAAATTGTGGCTCAAATTACAAAATCCAAAAGCAACACTTCAGGGACAATATGACACAGAGGACAGAGAATCAACAAATAGTGATACACTTATAACAACAGAGTTTTGCATGAAGTTTTTTGTACATCTGAATGCACTGATGCATGTACTGGTATGTCGAACAAATTAAATAACAAACTTTTCTTCAAAACATTTCTAATAATAAATGGTTTGCTGATAGGACAGCTAATTTAAAACTCATATCATTGCTTGCTACATTACTTGAATTAAGGCTACAACTGCACCGGCAATCACCTTTGTAATTTTGATCTACTGTTTATTTTACATGTTTGGAATTTCTGTGAGATATAATATTTACATTACTGACATTAAAAGTGTTGATATTGCTTTATGGCACAAACTTCATGCATTTTGGCGGTTTATAACTTTTACGATGGTGTTACTATCAGACCATTCCTCTAACTATTACCACTCAGGGCTGTGACTTTATTCTTTGATTTTTTATATGAAACTATCCAAACACTACAATCAGCATATAAACACGGGTGTAGGTTGTAACACAACCGAAATACGACTGTAATATGTTGACTTGGTATTCACTGACTGCCTTTCCTTCCCCCCTTGTCCTGTGTGTTGGCTCAGTCACACCACTGTAAACAATAGGGTTGGACCAAATTGAAGCTGAACAGAGGTAAAACAACACACCAATCTTCACTGAAAAGTCGTCTCAGAAGCCATTGCATTATTGAAGGAACTTTTCAATACATTCCTATATTGTCAATGCCTTGAGTTTCACAAACAGCTTGCACTTTAGGTGTGGCAATGTATGCAAAATAAATGTTTGGAAATTCTTAGAACAAAAAATTTGTTTGATAACAAACATAATTAAATTCATGATATTGCTATTACTTTGGTTGCTGCTTTACTTAGGAATTCCACAACATTCCTAGGAGCTCATGACTGTGACAATATTTTATTAGAAATTATTTTATCACACAATGATCTTTTAAAGTACAAGCAAAGCTGTGGATTACATAAAACGAACTAAGCTATAGCTTTATTATCATCTGAAAACTAATACATTATTCAGTTATATCCTATTCTGCTATGCAAGAATGTAAACATCCTTAGGGTTAATGTGGGACATATAGTGAAAAAGAATGAAAGTATTACGGATAAAATTAACAAAAAAATAAAATTAACAAAAAAATGCGACCATCTGATTACTATAAATATGTTACACATTTTTCCACTCAACCTACGCAGTGAAATTTGTTAATCGTTTGTCAGAAATGAAGAAAAAGGTTTCTCAAAAGTGAAAAAAAGTTTTGAAAGATCATCATATTTGATGGTGTTGCTGACATTTGTTGCAGGTCATACTGACCTTACATAACAGGGCTGTGCAACATACGGTCAATTAACTCTTGTGTTGGACATGTGTCTGACAACCCAACAGTCAAAATATATGCTCCATTTGACGGTTACTGTATTTGCTGATTCTTACAGTTTGCTGACGCCCTCAGGACAAATCCCCAATATACATGTATGTAGCCAATGATGTTTTTCTTGAGAGCAACATTGTTGATACCTGAATTGTGGGGACAAAAAGCAGAACATGATATTTGAACCAAAGCTGATAGAAATCTTGTCTTTTAATTTCCGGCAGTATTCTGTGGACAAAACTAAACCACGATAGCATTCCACAGGGAGCTTTCATAATTTTCCTAGTTTCAAATACTGGAAGAGTAGTGGTTGTAACAGGATCAAGATTGTTATCATCATCAAAATCATCAAACAGAAATGTTACCCTTTCAGATAGTTCTTGATAATATATGTACGGTGATAATGAATTCCCCTCCCCTCCCAGTTGTTTCTCATTCATGCTTTTTTTTGTACATTTGATACCTTTCCTATATTATGCTATACTGTCGTTGCCAAATATTGTTTGTATAGAATAGATATATCACATAGTTCACTCAATGAAAGGACAGAAACCCTATTTTATATTCTTCGTTGCATGCATTAATTTGCAGTCATAAAGACCCATGAATTGCCAATGTACCTCAAAAGTGAAAGACTTAAACTTTTGGTCAAACTTTCCTCAATGACGCTTTAGACCATTCTTTTCCCACATCAAAAATAAAAATCTGGGGTCAGCGTGAAAAATTTGGTACCAGAGAAACAAATTACCTGAGTTTTCCCGATATTTGAAATTCAAAATGGCTGCTGTCCCTGTGTTAACTCTATGGGGAAAACTAAAATTTTCTATTTTTGAAAAACTAAGACGGTCAAAAGTTTTCTCACACTAAGAGCTTTAAAATAAGTCCCCAGAATGGTAGATCAGAAAAGAACTGTAAAACTCCGAGTCTGAATATCTGTCCCTGAGGGACATTCTACCTGAACCTAAGATTGACTGCATGTAGATGATAATATAAGTAGCGACAGGGATTCATCAATCAATCAATCAATCAACCGATTAATTAATCAATCAATCTAAATGGGGCAATGTGTATTCCACTTGGTAGTGCAGCATTGACCAAAAAGGTAAAACCTGTACAAAACTGATAAATTAATGGCTCATTATGCAGCATACTGTGAAGTTGATTAAAGTCATAAATGCATCTCACAAATTTTAATATATATATATATATATATATATATATATATATATATATATATATATATATATATATATATATATATATATATATATATATATATATATATATATATGTATATAAATGTATATCATATATATATATATTATATATATATATATATATATATATATATATATGTTTGTGTGTGTATGTTGTGTTTCTGTATATGTCTATGTGAGTATATATAAAAATATTTCAATGACATTACTTGATAACATATATGTCATGAGATGTCAAAAGGTGACCTTTGACATTGGCAACCTTTGATTACCAAAGTTATTGACCTCGCGCCCAAGTCAATAATAACCTACTGACATCACAATGTTGTATTATTTACAGATATCTTGCATGAACCGATTAAGAGATTCCCATTTGCTATCAGTACGTGCTGGCAATCAATTTTTTTCTGTCAAGCTCTATTTATGATTCACTGATTGATGCAAAGATTTGAATTGAATTTCTGACTGGTTAATTTATACATGTTTTAACAATTTCACAAAGAAGTTATCCAGAGCAAGAGCTGAAAGTGATGTTGAGAAATTTCCATCCCACAATACTGTATCTATAACGGTCACATAACCATCTTTTAGTTTTGTAGTTTCACTGATAGTCATCTAAGACTGGATCATTTTACAGAAATAATTATGTCATGTGAAAGTAGGTTTAAAAAAACAAAGCCACAGTCTAAATAGCAATGTTCTAAATTGCAAAATGCACAAGGTTTAATTGCATTTTATAGACAGCTGCCAGATCTCCTACACAGCAGTTGATCTCTAGAGTGGTTATAAGGTTGCAATAAGTACGCAAATGTAACTGTCTCCATGACAACATGTGATTGACAGAGTTCTGAATACATCGATATCTTAGACATGACAAGGACCCACTCAAAGCTGAAGGATGAGCATGGAATTTAATCAAAGAAAATTCTCAAAGTAAACACTTTTCCTGTATTCAAACAGTGAAAAGGGAAGAATGAAGTCGCTATCATTTGACGTCATCTCAAAGATGGTTGTTTTCATTTTGATGTGGCAAGTTATCTGGTTATTCTGTTGACTGACACGTGATCAGTGGTCAATTGTTGAACATCTTGCCAAGTTGTAAAGACAGATATGAAACGATTTCCATGATGACACTAACTGTGATAAAATGGTATTCATGTATCTTTGAGAGAATTCAGACAGTTTTACAATTGCATGACATTTATTTCGCATACCACCAGACATTGGTACAACCCATAATTTCTCCCTTTCTCCACCATGGTTTAGCCCAAACCCACCATTATTAACCCTTTGAGCACCAAAGTCAATTTTTGTCGCCTTTAAAAAATATACCAAAGTCAACTTTTTTTTCAGATTTTTGCCAAAATTTTGATAAAAACTGTAACGATCAAATGTGATGTCTATTTGGTTTAAAATTATCAAAAAAATCACGGAAAAATTCATAAAAGTTTGTGAAATGCTGTGCTAAAATTTTGGAGGGAAAAATTGCAGCACTCGCAGGATTAATTCACAGGGTGTTGAGGTTGAACAGGTTCAATGACACTGGGGATACCTGGGGATGAAATACCAAGAAATCTTCCACCAACATACTCTTTTGCTGCAGAACACCTTTAACCACAAGATTTTTAGTAATTCCGTGACAATGGGTGGAACTATGTACAGTGAAATGAGGGTAAAGGGCAGAGCATAATTCGAAGCTGATTAATGGCCTAAATTGTTCTCACGTAAAATAAAATAACCAAACTTATTACTATTACCAGATGATAACCTGCTCATGTTAATTTAGTGTGACAGAATTTGTCTGCAGTACGCACGTACATGTAGCATCTCTTGTAAATTATCTAAAGACTTTCATTTCACGGTAAATTTAATGCATAAGTAAATGACAGCATATTCTATCTTGATTATGATAGTCTAAGAATAAATTAAATGCAAACACAAGAATGATACATCTCCTGACTTATAACACTATCCCTACAGTATGCTGTTCACATTTGATTGTATTACGTTCAGAAAGTCTCAACAGGTCACCTGTACTTTTGAGTTCAACCACAGAATATAATTGAAAATTATTGGATTACCAGAAATTTTTTTAAATGCACGTCATACATTGTCCATAGTTTAAAATATATCCTTCAGAGTTGGTAACAGTCTTTGAGAATTGTTTCTGTAAATAAAGTCTTTGAGAATTTTTTTAATAATTACTAATACTCTATATCGTTATGAAATCTTCAACTTATATATCCCTGCATGTCTGTATTGCTTTAGCACACAAATGAATGCAAAATATTGTGGATATTTCCTAGCCCTGTAATATGTCTGTTTGATAACACTATTGTAGCATGTGAATGAAATGAAAGAAGATAAGGGTGCAATGTTTAATTCTCATATTGAAATTTCATTTTTATTGAAACCATTAGAAATTATGTTGACAGTTATTGTAAATATAAGTCTGAACGATAACCTATCTCTTTTTTCATGCCAATGCCACCCATGTATTATACTGTTCGTACTACCAAATTAGGGCCAGCACTGCACAGCCCTAATTTTAACGCTGGTGTAAAATAACCAATGTGAATGCGCGACACCTGACTACGGCTGGGCTAGATTTGTCAGGCTTGAAAGGGGGTTTACGGTCCGGTGTAAAATCTGCAGTGGACTAAATTTGCATGCAAGAATGTGTAACGTCGGACCTGGTCCAGTTGACATGCCCTCACAGTTGAATTTTGGCAAGGCCTCGCACCGCACTGGTTATTTCTCTTCCATCGACTGACATACCCGATCATGTCCCTCAGGCTCAGAGAAGAGAAGTTGAAAATGTCCCATACATGTACAAATAAAATGACAATTGGCAGTCATATTTGCCCTTCTTGTGTATAAAATTCATAAAAAATGTGTGAATAGCTAAACATTGTACTGTTGTTCAAGTCCGCCATTTTGAACTTTGACAGGTCAGAGGTCACAACGGACTTAATTTGCGCCCGCCTATTTTTATGTTGAGATCAAATCTGAATGCAGACCAAATTTAACCCCTTGTTCAGGCATATATAGTTGGGACCAGGAGCTGGTAGTCTGAACAGGATTTTTGACTTGTCATGACTCTGATTATTTTAAATTTCTTAAGTAAGATTCAGTGTCAGATATATGAAGGACAGACATTTATGCTATGATTAAAAATAAATAACTAGTCTCTTATTTGATATCAGAATTCTTTTTCAGAAAAATACTATCACAGGGAAAGTGTAAACAACCAAAATATATGCTATATTCACTAAAGTCTGTATATATCAACAAAATATTTTTTGAGATTCCATGCTGACAAAACTACCAGATCTATGAAAGCTAATATTTCACCAGACGACAGTATCAAATGAAAACCAGGAAATAATTTGGATTTGATGAATCCACTGAATTCACCAATTACAAAAATCAAGCAGGATATTAAATAGATGAACTGCAAATATACCATAATACACTTATCTCACATTAAATTTTTTTTGGTCACACTCAGTGGTTAAAGTCAAAGTGTTTCAGTTTGATTGTAAGTGCATGCCTTTATATCCTGGACTGTGTAGAAATATCAAGATGATAAAAAACCCTGCTAGAAAAACAGTTGCAAAAATTGAAATATTTACTGATGTTTCACCGTTTGAGAGAATCTTCACTGCATCTCTTAGATGGTGTTTCTCTTTTCAAATTTCACATGACTAAAAAAGTCTCAAATCATAACCGACACGTGACTGTTCTTTTCCTGGACCTGACAGAATGAATCCGTGGGTGTGGTACAAGGTCAAAGGTCAGGTTCCAAATCAGGTAGGAAACAGATTTAGTTACCAGAAAGTTCTGGCGCCCATTTTCTTGACAAAACCTCAAAAAGCTATCATCACTTTTTAGTTCCTAATTTTTATCACTCTGCAGATAACTTGTGTTAAGACGCTCTTCAAAAATTTTATAATTATCAAGTCAACCATTGAGAATGGAATTTGAACAGGGCCTTTGAATCTTCATTTAAAATGAGAAAATGATAGAAAATGACAAACTGTCATATACCATAACACTTTCGGAATCTTCAGTTTTTGCTGCCAAAGTGTTGTACATGTGTTGTATTCATCTCTTCATGTTGACATAACATGACAGCAGAAATTAGAGTTGGGATTGTGTTTGTAAGAATATCCCTCTCTAGCATCTCTTCTTTCTTGCGACATCAAAAAAAAACACGCACACAGCACCCCTGGTGGGTATATAACTTCTTGAACTCTTTCTCTCTTATAAATTATCCGTCAAAGTCCTACCTTTTCATCAGGTTTCCTACAGCAACGATTTCCCATTTAGAAAAGTGGACTCATCAACGAATTTAAAGTGAAGACTTGAAGTGGACCAACGTTGGAAGCCGACTTCAAAAAGTTTCCCTGGAGATGTCCGCTCAATGCCGAGGAACACTCAAGTCTATCAGTATTTTGCGTGGTTAATGAGCGATGTGTGGTTACACTGGTTGCAGTACTAACAACGGTATGTCGGACAAGGTCATTAAAAAGTTACACGGGACATTACAAGAACGTCCATTGAACTCAGGGCTTAAAGCAACGCCCTATGCTGAGATAGCGACATATAGATCACTCAAGCAAAGATATTAGTATGGGGTTTCTCTTGCTAACTCTCTGACTGTGACATCATGCAAGCTCTGTTTGTGTCACCCTATCTTACCATAAATAATCACACTCTGAATATACTTTAATAATATCACTTCATACTTTTTTTAAAAATGATTTTTTTATTATGGTACGACAGCTGTCAATCCCTTGCATAATTCTGAAAGTGTACACAGAATCGAACTATCATAACTTCACTTATTCAGGTATTGCCAAACGTAAGCTCTGGTGCCGATCACATAACATATGAAATTTGTCACATTTTTCCAGTGATTGCCTTTAATTGACATGACCCCACACGGCACTGATGAGAAAAAAAATAGCACACGACTTAAAACTGCTTGACCGACTTGCAAGTATGTATCTTTTATTCACACATTTACATTTGTAGACTGTGTGCTGTGAACTGTTCCATATCACACTATCGGGATTACTGGTGTCTAGACATGCATGCAGTCACTGGGACATGTCTCCATTATGATTCAAGCTACTTGTGTTACAAAAATTGTTTTGCAATAGAGGATAAATTTTAAAGCTCTAATAGCCGTAGCTTTTGATATATTTTTCCACTCTTTGTTCGTTTAACCCTTTGAGTGCCAAAGTCAATTTTTGTCGCCTTTACAGAATATATCTCAGTCAATTTTTTTCAGATTTTTGCCAAAATTTTGATAAAGAACTGTAGCCATGGATATGTGATTTCCATTTGGTCCAAAATTATCAAAAAGTTACAGAAAAATTCATAAAAATTTGGTAAAATGTTGCACTAAAAGTTTAGTTGGAAAAATTACAGCACTCAAAGGGTTAATAATCTCTTGTTCCACTCACCAAATCATGTTGAACTACCCCGTGTTCAACTAGTCAGCACAGTCTGTGTGTTTGTGATGTTCAATGTCGTTTTTGGACTCAAATTCTAGTCCACACAAGATTCATTCTTCAACAAATAACATTGCATGCATTGCATATTGTGTTTGCATGGAAGTCTCATTTTTTGTATTCCAACATACTTTAGGGAGAAGACGAGGAAAATGTACTTGTTTTCCAGCAAAAAAAACAAAACAAAACAAAAGTATAACATATTAGTTACAGCTTCTGCCCCTAATATTGCACAATAAAAAGGCAAATAAGTTAAGAAAATCTCCACTTTGACAGCCCTATGTCATTTGTATGTTTATATTTTTGCTGTGCATGTCAAAGCCTCTTTGAATCAATCTCTGTACAGACCATCTCCATATGGTCAACAGGTGCAACTGTTTGCATCATAAAAGAGTCATCAAGATTAGCCAAGTGCTGCGCAAAATTGACTTTTTGATGATTATAGTGCCACTTATTTGCTTTCTTAGAGAGCTGTCAAATATAACTTGGCGGATATAAAAAGAAAGAAAATGTGTACACCCTCTTTACTATATTAGCTTTATATTAGCTAGCACATCAACCGCCGTTGGTTCAGCTGAATTTCAGAGTTTTGCCAGCTTTGCCTGGAACTGTCTCACGTTTCCTCAATAAATTGATTCCAGGCCAACATTTTCCAGACTGGGTCGTCTTGGATCGTGAAAACAAGCTATGATTAGCTACTGCAAAACAAAAAGAAACAGCTTTCGAAGGATCATGTGGCTTTTTTTCTCAACTCGACCAGAATGTTCATTAAAAAACTTAAGAAAAAAATAGAGCATCGGGGATGTGAAAACCAAACAGCATTTTATCTGTGAATGCATCATAAATTTCAGAGAACGGATAACAATTATGACATTGTAAAATAAAATAACAGCAAAGACTGAGAAACAATTACATACTGAAGAATAGAACAGGCAAACATGTGAAATATTGTACGGTACTTTTAAATGAACAACAACACCTGGGAAAGTATTATTCAAAAATTTCTCTCTTCACAGCTTTACATAAAAAAAATTCTCAGACTTTGAGTATCTGACTTGTTCAACTTATTTTTATTGATTTAGCACCAACTTGCAACATATGGGAGTGGGGCTATCATATTATATTATTCTTTCAAGTGCAAGGAACTCTATTTTTTCACTAAATATTTGCAATTTTTACAACAGCATTAAATGTATACATTAAATCTGCATAGTTTTATAAAATACTACTTTCAATTATTTAAAACATATTGGCTCCATTAGAACAACAAACGGAACCTCATTTTCATATGCAAATTGCAATCTTGACCTTGTCCAAACTTGACCCACATAACTCATCACGCAAAATACCTTCTCGTTTCTTTTATCAATTACTTTTCTCAGTTTGACGTTCACAATTGAATACAGCAACAGAACCAACCCAGTACCAACATGTATATTTAGTATATCAACACCCGGGATCTGAAATTCAATCTCTCAGTTTTCTGCCTCATCACCTTTTTAGGCCTAGAATGTTCAGTCCAGCATGTTAGCTCTTTTCAAAATAGATTCTGGACCATAACTGATGCTATCTGACAGTTTGCCCTAAATGAAACAGCCAACAGCCCTCAAAGGAGTCCCAGAATAGCAACTCATAGACCTGGCTTATGTTACACTTAAGGAGGTTTGTCCTGATAGCAAACTGTTTATTGCAACCTCTCAGGCCATTACATGGTGTTTATCATTGATGGAGCTTGGTTTATTTGAAATTGGGAAAGGAGACAGAAAGGGAGAAGGGGGAGTGGTAAGAAAGGGAGTCATGTGGTAAAGAAAAGGAGAGTGCATAGGGTAGAGAGACAGGGGTGAAGAAAGAAAGAGTGGGGGGGAGAGAGAGGAGAGAGAGAGAGAGAGAGAGAGAGAGAGAGAGAGAGAGAGAGAGAGAGAGAGAGAGAGCATGTAGGGTAGAGAGAGAGGGTAGAGAAAAAAGTGTAGAGTGAGAGAGAGAGAGAGAGAGAGATGAGAGAGAGAGAGAGAGAGAGCATGTAGGGTAGAGAGAGAGGGTAGAGAAAAAAGTGTAGGAGAAGAGAGAGAGAGAGAGAGAGAGAGAGAGAGAGAGAGAGAGAGAGAGAGAGATGGGGAACTCTGAAGACATCACCACAGAAAACAAAAGGTTTTACCAAAAGTTAATTAAGAAAGGATAGGTAAGCTTCAGCATTATGAAGCTACCTGCAGCTTCAATAGGACATTGAGTTGCACTAGTTTCCCCAAACACAGCCCATTATCTGTAATACTGATGGGTACATTATCAATGACAGGGATAGTGATTGGAGTTTGTCTTATTGGTAAGTTTTTTCCCATTCTGTGAAAACCTGAAGTAAAGTTGAATTGAAAATGTACAGATGCCTGGTACCAGTGATGCATCACACATGATGGATGACTTCATTCAAACAATTCATAATATTGTTTTTTAATACTGAATTGGATTCTTGTCATATAAGTACAATGATAACGTCCAGATCACCATTTTTGACAAATTATAGGTAACTTGAGTCCATACTTCAGTTTGACAGCAGTTAATAATAATTAATAATTACATGTATATTGAACACGTCTGATTGTATTAAATGTTCATAACACTGGACAGGTTCTTATCATGCTTAAGCGAACACACACAAAATTAAACTGATCACAATTCCTCAACAAAAGGGGAGGGGAGGGGAGAGGGGAGCCATGGGCTAGAGGAAGGTGGAAACAACATCAACCAACAACTGCTGTTTTTGTATTGTAAGTTGTAAACACTTTCTGTGCTATCATTTTTTGGGGAGAAGGAATGAGGTGAAAGTAGCAATGCATTATGGGTGAAAGTTTTATGAAAGACTTGTCCAATGGACACATACTTTAAATGCAACACCAACTCGATAAGATTAAATGTGTTAGTGTGATTACATCAACCACAGCAGAACATTATGATTAGAGATGGGTGGATGGGATCGGGGCAGTGTTCTGTTTTATCAGATCAATAGTTTATTGATCAGTTGATTTTTTGTAATCAGGTGGTACCGTCACATCAAAAAACACTTTACTTAAAGTACCGTTCTTCACAGCTACCTCTGATGGCTCACTAGCTATTTTAACACAATATCAGATTTACAACATATATGCCGAGGAATATACTTAATTTCTGAAATCAATGGTCTATGGAGATACACTTTATGATCTGTCGCCGTAATAACATTTCATGTGAATTCACAGCCTGCACAGCTCAGTCAACAGCCACCGAAAACATATTTAATCACCCACAGGAAAAAGTGCATTGTCAACATTATCCTGAGATAAGATAAACTGTGAATTAAATTGGACCATGATAGAGGGAGATAGATTACATTATCAGAAGTTATCAAACTCTTCCCTGTAAGAAGGGCATGGATGTCAAAGAGAAGGGTCAAAGGTTACGTGTCACAGCAAGATAAGGCTATAATTACAGAGAGTCAGTGCATATTGTACAAAAACAACTCAGTAAGTGCATGCAGGCTTCATATATTCCAGTTCTGTGCACTCCCTATACAGCTATTTGGTACAAAATAATTCGGTAAAATATTTGCGCTCAGGATGGGTTTATAATTTGCGTCGTTGCATGCTGCATTTGTCACAGAACTGTTTTCATCGCAGGCCCTCCAAGTATGGTACGTGTTTACAAGTACAGCCTGACATGTCATTTTATAATAGAACATAAATACTACAACCAGGTCAAACTGATAGGGGCAGGACCATTAATTGCTTTATACATGTTATGCAGAGTCTTGCCAGGCAGTCTGCTACACTGACTGCGATTGGTTGTGAACAATAGAGCAGGACAGATTAACCAATTAAGTTTGATCTTTCAGAACTTCAGTGGTTAACCTGTGGACCAAAAATAATTGTTTAAGGTTGGTTTTGCCTACTTTTACCATCGAAGAGAATTAAATATTATTTGAGATACAAAAAATAAAACAATGGCTTGACAACTATTCCAGAATTAATTTCCCATTGGCTGCAGTTTGTGTCTTATTTCCATGATTTTATTTGCAAAGTAAAATTAGTTTATTTAAATTTATCCATTGAAGGATTACTACAAATTGGAACAGCATGTGCAAGTTTGCAAGACAGGATTCATACACCCCCCAAAAAAACAACATAAAATTCAAGGACTTTTTCAGCAATTTTCAACGAGTTTTTAACCTCGCAATTTTAAACAACTTTTTTCAGTCCAAATTACCATATTCCAGTAGCATTTTTTCAATATATAATTTTCATGTATAACTTTACACAGTGTTGCTGCCAGGACGCGCCCTTGCGACAATGTTCCCAAAACGGAACCCTTTGTCCGGCACTCTTGCATACTGCAGGTCACCTCGGGCGCACTCGTGAGTCGACTGTGATGGGTGTAGTCTAAAAGTAATATCTGTTACTGAGGATGATCTTTGTTTTGCATAATTATTGTGAGGCTTACACAAAGTACTTTCGGAGCTAGCTATATGATAAAAAGTAATTAAAACGCTGCACTTGATATCATAATTTGTTTGACTGTAGTCCGTCTGAGCTCTGATTTGCGGCAGATATGGTATACTGCTTCAATTGCCTGAAATTCAAGCATAGGGACGCGGTCCCGGTATCTTGAATTTTGTTCAGTGAAACTAATGTGTTAAATGCAAAATTTGATTGACAACTGCTTGTTGTCCCCAAAATGTAGAAAATGTCCCCAAAAATAAATGGTAGTGGGACACACTGTCCCCTGATCTAAAATTCCTGGCCGCAACACTGTTTACATATCATTTTTGCGATATTATGACTGATCATTTTGAGATATTCAAAAGTTCTGGATGGTATATCACTTTTCCTGGAGTAAATTTCATTTTCAAGGACTTTTCCAGGACTTTCCAGGAGGCTTTAAAACTCAAGGACTTTCCAGGAGTGTATGGACCCTCGGAAAAGATGAACAATTAGCCATTGCCCCATTCAAATGAGTCTGCCTCCATGTAAAATTGAAAAATTTTAATGACAAAAACATGAGCTTATAATGTGAAAAAAACATATATATAAACCTTTTCTTTCTGTAATACATCAAATACATGGGCTGACTTGTAATAGAATTTTTTGTTTTTTCCGAGTAATGACAGACAATTGAAAATATTAGGATAATGCTTACAGACAGACAACAAATTTGGTTTACATGCGGGTACTACAACATCAATGGAAACCAGTAACCATAAATTATCCATCAATTCAACTTAGAACAAATCACTTAAATCGTCTTATCTATAGTGTATATCTTTTTTATCAATTGTATGTTACGCAACTAAAATTTTTTTGTATAAAGTGCACTCATATTGAAAAAAGGCATTTAGCATGGATGCATGTACATCAGGAAAAAGTTATTATAAAAGAGAAAAACGACTTTGAATGACAGCCAGTTTGTTTGTCTCTTGAAAAATGCACTGTAATCTAAAATGAAGAGGATTATGATCTATGCATTCTTCAACACATGCACCTTGGAGGCATACTGTACCTGTATATATGCTGTTGCTGGTTTAGTCCTCTGAGTGCCAAAGTTGATTTTTGTCAACTGTATAAAATATAACCTAGTTAATTTTTTTCAGATTTTTCCAAAAATTTTGATCAGAAGCTGTAGCTAATGAAAAGTGATGTCCATTTGGTCCAAAATTATCAAAATATTGCAGGAAAATATCTGTAAAATGTTGCACTAAAATTTTGATGGGAAAAATTACAGCACTCAAAGGGTAAGTACAAAAAAGAACAAATAAAGACCAACAAACCTGCAGAAATGGCGTTGGTTACTTCTACTTTTTTGACCATGAATGAAAATTAAGGAGGGTAAACACTGTATGTTCGTTCAAGCACTAGAACGAGATGTTTGGCTGCACATTTCACTGTGTTTCTGCTGTTGAGAGAGTTTGTACCTTAGAATGCCCAGCAACAGACACCTGATGATCAGATATCTATTAACAGCTCCTACACACCAGTGTACGGTTATCTGATGGGATTTAAATTTGCAGATAATTCATGTAAATACTGAGAGTTAAGTAATCTTTTGTGAACTGTATGTACTTCAGTTGCTGTTCACACAGATCTGAGTGCAGGGCTGTGTAGTTATTATTTGCTGCCCTTCAATAAGGCGACCGACAAGATTTGCTGCACGTCTGGCAATTGGTTATTATAAATGTTCTAGATAAAAAACTTAAATCATAATTTCAGTGAAATCTGTCTTGTTTCCATTTTTAAGAGTGAATGTGCAGCGGTGGTGGTGGCGCGAAATCCACCACCTACGAGAATGTGCAAAAACTACACAAATACAGATAGCACTCAGTGACTGGTTGGCTGGTCTAGCTGTGGACCTGTGCTGCGCGGCTACTATTTACACTACTCTGAGATCACGTCAAATTTTCCAGCGGAAAAGGGGGCAACACAGAACAGAACTGGGTCATCCTGTGTGTGATTGTTTTCTCATTATTCAATTTCTTCCGCCCATAAAATTCATGACGAAAAAAATACCTGGCAGTGCACAAACACATTTTCAGACAGACTGAGCCAAGAACAACTGAGAACAATATGGCTACACCAATTGGGTATTATAGAAAAGGGTAAACTTGAAATGGTCATGAACTGAGGTAGCCTATTATACCACTGGGGCAGAACTGAGAAACCTACATACTGGTGTATACCAATAAAGTTTGTGTAATTTGGGTACAACTGCACTTCTCTTCACAAAAATTTGTCATTATAGTGAAAAATTTTAATCTCAGTCAGAAGTAAACGAAAGAAATGTAAACTGCCCAATGTGCAAACAGTTATGTTGACATTTTTCAGACATAGCACACCTTTTGTTTGATGTAATGCCTCATTCAAATATGAAATATTTCGGTTGGCATTGAAATGCACAAATATCAAATAAAGTCTGGTTATAGGAAAAATGAAGAGGTGTCGAATGATATCAAAGTCTCAGAGGAAATAAGTTTTTGACAAATTATTTTAAGAAGCAATCTGTTATCATTTTAAATTTCAGTCAAACTGCAATACACTAAGTCAAATATGTTGCTAAGCAAGTGCGGTTGTTTCTCATTTTCACAGTTAGGTATAAATTATGATTTTTCACTACAATAAGGCTTATTGGTTTATGAGTTGAAGCTTTATGAAAGTCTGAAACCTAGCCATACATTTCTAGTTCTGGTAGTTTAAGTTTCACAGGAAATGAATGGCTAGGTTCTGGACCAGCTTCAAGGCAATATACTGTGATCCAGTTTGTCATTCATTTATTCATTCATTCATTCATTCATTAATTCATTCACTCATTCAAGCCACTAATCTCATCTACTCTTTCTGTGAGGTGATACTGATCTGTTATTGCCCTGAAACATATTAATGTGACCTGATATCGTTTATATTGCCCTGAAACATACTTTTGATGTGACTTAATATTGCCTTGACACATATGTTTGATAAAAAATTAGAAAGCAAATAGACTGACTTTGAGGAAATAATAAATCTACTATTTCCAAAAAAATACTCTTTTGATGTGACCTACTATTGTCCTGACACATATTTTGATAAAATTTTAGATATCAAACACGATTTGAGGAGATATTGATCTAGTATCGTCCTAAAACATTTTCATATGACCTACTATTGATCTGATAAATATATTTTGATAACAGTTTAAATATCAGGTACAATGACTTGGTCTACCGGATATCATTTTAAAATGAGCCTTGACCTTCACTGGAAAATATAAAAAAACATCATTGCTGACTATGACTGTATTAAGGTTGAGAAAGTCAGTAGGTTAATTGTCAGAAAGACACTGACTGCACATTGGAATAAACTGAAATGTAAACATGGTTGACCCTGACCTACTTTTAATGGCAGCTACACATTATGTTTGTGGTTTTTGGGTACAGGTGTTCTTACCCTCATGTGAAGACAGCTGGTAGTTTGCAATCAAATTCAGCAGAAATTTCATTTTTTAAGGAGACCAGACTTACATGACCTATCGCACATGCTTTCGACTTGGAAGGGATTAATTCCTCCAAAATCATTTTCAAAATCAAAAGTCGCAAGCAACTGCCGATTGCTGCTTTTAAAATAGTCATGATGTATATGGACTGATTGGGACATAATATTACCATTGTGAACAGAATTTTACTGTGAAAGTTTCTTTTAAAATCTTAAATATAGAAAGTTGGAAGTTTCACTGCATCCACAAGTTTGTTGTCTGCTATCGGGAATGGCATAGAAGATGATAAATGAAATACAAGAATCAAATTTCACATTCAATTTTGCCATGGTCAGTTTTGGTTAGCATTTGTCAGTTTAACCCTCTCATTCCCATTTCACTCTCTAGAGGTCCAAATTTACCATAGAAACAATGGGATTGGTTCAAACAACAGCAGTGAAAGGGTTAAAAGAAGAGGGTCATCCTATCTGTGGCTGCGCGACTTTCTTGTTTCTGCTGTTTTAATGTTGGTGAAATCACCAATTTTGAAATGCTTTCTCAGAGACAATACCAAATCACCTTCAGGAGACAAAACCATGCATCCTGCCACCAACTTTCAAATATGATCCACTTGATTTCATATCAAAATTTTGCATTCACACAGAAGAAAATCCCACCGAAGCAATCTTTCACTGATTACAGAGTGTTTTTGATCCAGTACCTAAGCTTTGTTTCAAATTCAAACTTAAGACTGAACACTTTTGAGTTGGAAACAAAGGAAAGTTAGTGCATTCTTAACATGGTACAAAAGTCAAAACTCATCTTGGTTACCAGAAACATATGCAACTTGTGAGCCTACCTGTACATGGAGGACACTTTCACTGTGGACTGTTGGAAAACCAACTCAGTGTTAACATCCAAGGTCTACAGTTGATATCTGGATCTCAACTACCAATTGCGGCAGCTAATACCTATATTAGATCCAGGCTGTCAGTGGAGTTTGCTGTCCAGATGTCTGATTGCTACAGAGTTCTATTCACAAATAATATTTTCGCTGATCATTCTGACATTCACATTATCGGTTGAACCAAACTTCCGACTTTTTCCTACAGATGCCTTTGTAGGCAACGTGTCAAAGAATGCGATTAAAATAAGACCTTCAAATCTTAAACCTCTTTTACCGGCTAAATGCCAGCTGAAGTATAAATACAACTTCAGTACAAACATGCCAAAACTGTTACAATCAACCACAACGGGGGTTGTAGCATTTGGAAACTTTGTATGTACATTAACGTGTGATGGTTTGACACCTCTGGGCACTAACAAAGCACAGCTCTTGTTGGAAATAATGGCTATAAGCCTCTGCACGGCTGTGTTTGGAAACACGGCATTTACACAGAGCAAACAGTTTTAGTTTGTGAAAACAAGAGAACGACCTGAGAACACAACCCACTTCAACAAGAGGACGTTTCTGTCACGCTTGGCTGCACACGGTCATCAGAAGAAAGGCGTCACCACTTAATGCAATCACGACCACACCTGTACACTGTACTATGGACTTCCAAACTTCATTTCTTGATTTGTTAATATGATATCTTTGTAGTCAGTCAAGTTTAGCATGAGGCAGTATGACATTATTTGGAACTTGCTGATCGACGTAAAATTTTTGAAATTGCAACACAAGCTCATTGGTCACTTTAACCTGTATAAAACTGGCCAAAGTCACTTTACTCAACTTTTATCATAGTAATCTAAACTTGACAAATTGTACACAACAATGATTTAATAATTTGATGTTTCAAAAAAATAAAATACCGTAATTAATCATAATAATTTACTTTCTCAATGTCTCAATGTTTATTGGTTGAATTCTAAATCGTAAAATCTCATTGGAGAAATTCAAAATCTGACAGTTGCCCTCGGCAAGAGCAGTGAATGATGCAACTGACCATGAACACAAGAGTCGAACAATCACTGGCCATGGCTTGGATTTGTCACAAACATGGTCATGTTTGGCTTGCTATTACACACTATTAGGCAATCAGAGTTAGATATGAGTACCACTATCCTTGCAAGACTTTTGTCAAACTCTATCTAGGGAAGTACACTTGATTATATTTATGACAGGTGAAGACTGAGATCGGCCGATTACGCCACAATATCTATAAATCTCCTCAAGACACAATTAAGTTTCCACTGCCTGCTTTCACATCTAGATTTCCATGATTTCAAGTATGGGCGTCAGGGCCTTGTATACCTCTGCCCCCTCCCTTTTTCAGGCACATCAGAGGTTGAAACAACCATGGACTATTCCAATGCTAGCACATCAAAGGGAGGACAAGGTTTCACCACACAAAGCTGAACATTTACTTCACAGAGTGGAAAGCCCCCGTGAAAGGACGATACTACATGTGTACATATATCTGCCACAGAAAGGACACAATGCCCTACTGAGTTTTGTACTGGCTACAAGCAACTTCATGTGAGCAGTAACACTCCATATAATATAACGACTCTCAATAAAGGTAGAGTTGTTAGAAATGGACACAGATAACCGATACATGTAATTGTCCATTTCATGGTACAATTACATGTTGTAAATACAGCAAGCATACAAATTAAATAGCTGCATTAAAATCCACAATTAAAGCATCAGCATAAAAAAGGACCCCAGTGTATGGGAAATCTTTTATAGAGGTGTTTACCTACCAGCTTACCAGATCCACAAAAGCAACATGTGATGTAGGCCATGGGTGATGACCAAGTGCGCTGTTGTTGACAGTCAGTTCCAGATCCAACAGGTGGTACTGCAGCTGATTAAAGCACTCCGTAATCTAACGCATATTTGTAGCGACAATCTCGACAAGATGACCTCCCCTGCCATAGTGGTTGAGCTGTCCCACTGCTACAATAATCTGCACTTTACGTTGAAGTTAAAGTTAAAACACTCTAATCAGTTTTTATGCAAATCAGGGCGATAGGTCTCGGTACACTCTTTCCTGTGTCTTACATCTTGATTGAGCGCTGCCCCCGCTGGCTAGAGCTTGCCATGTGAATGGGGGACCTGGTAACTGATAGGTGAATCAATGAAGCCGATGCCCACTGGCTCGTAACAATGCTGTGACAGGGGGATCATAAAAAAACTACCTGAGTCAGAGTCAAGTGGTGCGTAAATATCAACAGCTATGGCTACGGCTGAGTACAAACTCACCCCAGTCCAACCGAAACCATCAACGGTTGAGGGGAACACTATCTGTCCAAACCGAAACATACTGGCATTGCACAAACCAGAGACTAAGCCACTCACTTTGTACCTTGAAAGTATCGCTGATATATATATAAAAAAAATTTCTTTGGATGCAAATTAAGTTGCACAAGTTACTTTTTTCAAAATTCTATAGTACAAGCTGTGTTTACTCTCATCTCAGAAACACCATTCATGTATTTGCACATAGGGTCATTTTATATTAAACTTGGCAATCAAACATGACCTTCCCTAGCAACTGACATCATTTTCCAGATTTTGGCAAACAATCAATCCAGGCTTTCCAAATAGAGTGCTTTTCAATCCCTGAGATATATTCTGTGAAATGGTCTAAATTTTTTATTTTTTTTTTTTATCATTCTGATCAAAAAGTTCCACACTTGAAATAAAAGTTGAAAAAAGCTAGAACTAGATAATGTATGAGGCAATGTACTATTTGAATTACAAACAAGAGGACTTTTACAATGATACAATTTAACACCAAGGTGGATTTACTTTGGTTTAACTTGTTGACAGTGACACAAAATGACCATTACTTGATAACAATTACTCTTTCAAAAGTAGAACTGACCGGTCTTTAGTCAAATAATTTTTTCTGTGTTCAAGTGTCTACAATAGATAAACAGATTCTGACTGGGAAACGATTGTCTGAAACTGAATTCATATGGCTGGTGAGCATTGTGTAAAACTGAATGGAGGGCACCTCGCTCCATTGGTCACATACAGCCTCATGAACTCCACGTGCTGAAAAGAACTGGTTTAATACGTTTGACCCCCATTTCTCAATACATGGTTCCAGCTACTCCATTGAAAACGATAGGGTTTAACCAAAGCATGGTGCTGAAAGGGGCCGGCAACCTTAATGAAATACACTGCAAGTTGCAATCCTTCGCTGCCAACACAGCTTGTGTGTATATGCATGCGTACCACCATAGACAGATGGTGCCACAAGGACCTACAGCCTAGGTGACAAAGTGATCTATACACAACTCCATGCTACAGTACATAAAATTAAATCAAACAAAATATGAATAAATTCTATCCACAATCATAGATGCCCCATTTTGTCACCTGATAACAGCTCAATAAAACTCGAGTTATTCATTAACTTATATGATTTGTGTTCATCTTTAATTTTTGTGTGTTGTACGTGTTTTGAGTCATGTTTTCAGATCTGATAACAGCCAGACTGGCTCAGTACTATGTAAAGGCTGTCATACCCTTCACAGGTTTTTTGCTGTAATTCTCATTCCCCTACAGTCAAAATCTCTATTAAAAAAATTACAGGTTTGTATTTCAAAATATTACTTGACATTATACAATATACAACTATGCTTTCTAGTTTTATACTGAAAAATTATCTTCACTTAATTGCAACAAAACGCCACTAGTACTCTGAGGCATTGGACTGGACCGTACATGTAAGTTGGATCAAATTTATGAATCAAATGCACAGATCAGACATGACATCAGCAACTAAGTTCTAAACTTGAATTTGAAAGGCTGACCTCAGTAAATGCCCAGTGCTGGGTTTTACACCCTCATGAAAATGCCAATAAAATCACTGGGCTCATGCAAAACTGATTTGCCTATTTCTACAGGCAGTTCTACCCACGGGATGACTTTTCACTGCCAATTGCATTTTCCCGCTCAGTGACTGCATGCAACCACTTCACACTCATCTGCAGTATTTCCTTTTACAATGAAAGTTAGAACTCTCCTTTGACAGAACGGAAGCGTGAAAACTATTTGGCTTATGGCAACCATGTGCCTATTGGCCATTCCAGGCAAAGAAAGCATCCAGGAACATTCACACGGTATTGTAGTAGCAGCTAGTAGTATTGTATGGAGACAAAAGCAGGTGGCTTTAGGTCGGCATACCAGCATTGTCAAGACCACCTAAGCCAATTAAGTACTAAATGATCCACTTTAACCATATTTGCCGAGCCTCCAGCTGTTTGTATTTGTAATTTGTTTATTTTGTTGTGTAACACCGGGGACAAAAGACTATCGATGTCGTACTTTGGAGTTTTACATCATCAAACCAAAATAAAACCTGAACATTGTTTGGCCTACTTTCAGTCAGAGGTAAGCCGAATGAACGAAATATCGGAATGCTTTTAAGACAGAGAATTTTGGAATCTTAACCTCAATAATTTTCAAGTATTGGAAACAACAGGACAGAACCAGAACTGAGAGGGTTGTCCTAGGTCCCTACATTACTACTGGTAATTCCACAAACCAATGGCCCACCAAAGCCTCGGAGTTCTACAGTACATTTCAGCATAAAATTCCTCAAGCAATCAATCATTACTGTTAAAGTTGTAGTATTTCATAATAACATGTTTTTCAAAAAACCCCATAAATACATGAAATTACGACAGTAGGAATATATTTATATATATATATATATATATATATATATATATATATATATATATATATATATATATATATTATAAAAACTATTATTTTACATCTACCACCGAGAACAATATAATTTTGCTTGTGCTGAAAAAGCTGTACGGAACGCCCGTTCCGTAACACATACGGTTTCAAGGCGCCCCATCCCCTGCTGCTGTATCTGCGAGTTCACTGTTAAACGGTTTCAAAGGGACTCATTGGACGAGTGCCAGAACGTGTCTCGCGTGCGCTCTGTACGTAGGTGGTAGTGCACACACACACAATCCAGAACTTGCAGAAGTGCGTCCGAGATAGCGTTGTACACTTGCTACAAATCGGAAGAAAAATTGTTGACATTGCATTGATGTCTCAGTCACGAATGTAAGATGCATAATAATAAGGTTATTACGAAAATTACCACAAAGGATGCCATCGGGACATTGGCGCCGTGCATTGCCCTCTGCTTTGCGTCGAGCGATACGCTATGCCAATGTCCTTGTGCATCCTTTGCAGTATTTTTGTAATCACCTCATATGACGTGTCATGAAGTTGAAGTGATCAAAATTATTTGCATTAAAATAAGGCCATCACGTACGTCGAATTCACAAAAAGTTTAATCACTTGTACTCTCTCTGTGGTTTGTTTGCATGAATTACCAATGTGTCTGAACCACCCACGTTACTTTCTAAATATGGATACCTATTAACTGCTGAAATGACACCTTGTCTATTTGTTAAGTCAATAGAACTCCCATGTGAGTAGGCACTTCTACAGCACCATAAGTGTTCAAGTGTTTGGATATAAGTGTCATGGTGCATGATATGACAAACATAAAAGGGATTAAAAATTTAATTATGGTGATAAGTTAATTAAATTACGAAAAAGATGTGAAAACATGCAAAAATTTTATTAAAACTAAAAAGAAGGAACAAAATGGTGGAACTAAAGAATAACTATCAAAAACTAGCAAAATGAGAAAAATCAGTCATAATTTATAATACTTAATTGTGAACGATTCAATATCAAGTTGTAATCTTTTTAAATTTGGAACGTTTAATTTCACAATAACTTTTGTACTAAACTTTATTCTGATGACAAACTTTCGTCACAAACTAAATTTAAGAATATTGTATATTTACAATACGCACTATGACTGACCAAGCTATTGAAAGTGGTTCATTAATTGTGTTACAGTAATAGCACTTGAAATTACGAGAACTTCTGGTTAAAGTTTAAAGGATCAACAATATTTGAACAAGAATACGTGTAATATGAAATTTTTTAGAAATTTAATAGTGTCATGAATTTTGATCAGCCTATGCAAAATTTTATCTTTTGACCTTCATTTCACGCTAAGGTGGTTTAACTTTATTGTTGAAAACAACAGATTTGGAATAAAGCATTTGAGGAGAGCAAGCACAGGTTCTGATCTGAGACATAACCATGACGATAACAACTGCATGTTGGCCCTCCATGGATGTTAAGTACACCACTGAGGGCGCTATTCAACAGACTGAGAACTCCCGAATACACTGTCCCGAACATGCAAAACGTTTGAGAATACATTCTCTGCAAGAACATGCTTGGCATAACAGCTGAACAAAGCGCACAAGTGTTTATGTATGTGGAACAACTTAACATCAGGATGTGAAATGAAGAAGTGTACAGATTGTATTCAAACACCCTCACGATAACTGATACCGGATATGGTTTGTTTGATCTCAGCCACAAAACAGTTGGTCTCCACTTTCCATCACTCAAACACACCGACAACCAATGTCGTAAGCTAAATGTATGTATTAATTTCACTTTATCAGGATAATTTTAAAGAACATACCAGCAAAATCTACTGATTGCTGTATATTAGAATTTGATAAATGTTTCCATGTTTTTCAGCTGAAAACACCAATAATAAGAACAGCAACATAACCAGCGATAGCTCCGGCGGGCCACGCCTTGGATATTTAACATCGATCAATAAAAGAAAAAGACAGGGAGGGAATTTGCAAACAATCAAATGCATGATGGCCATGCCTTCACATACACGGCTTCTTGACTTCATCGTTTTTCAAATGTCACTGTGCAATCAATATATCTGAGAGCTCCCTGCATCTAAACACATTTCCAGATATGTTTGAAACTCCCTTCACTACGTTTAAGCTACTTTATTACAAGTTTTATCAGTTTCAAAACATTTTGACAGTGAGAGTGTCTTGGAAAAGATGTTATTCATTATTTGTAAATTTTGCAGATAACTACAGTAACTTACAATTAGAAATTGTGCAATGTTGTTAAAATCTTACAGGCTTTGGGAACATTGGGTCGTTTGTTGAATCCATTCCTGAGTTTGAGATCTTTTCCGAATGCAATGTTTTCGTATGTTCTCATGTTGCAGAGATTCGGTAGCCAGACATGGATCTTAACAATAAAACTCACTACTGTTTTCTAGCATGAACCATTAAAGCTGGCGAAAGTTCACATTTGCTCAAAGTCACTAAAATTTCTGAACTTTAGGTGCATGGCATACAAATATTTGCCAGCAGTACACAATAAAATTAATAAACTTAATGCTGAGAGGAAAACTTCAGGTAGAATGCACTTCGGGGACAGATATTTGAACTCTCAAATTTTTCCAATACTCTCCTGGTCTACGCTTGTGTCTCATTTTCAAGCTCTTGGATTAAGAAAGGATTCACCATCTTCACTTTTGTGAAAATTGAAAAATGTTATCCCCATAGAGTAATGAAGGGATGGCAGCCATTTTGAATTTCAATATAGGTAAAATGTTGGGTAATTTGTTTGCAAGGTGACCTTGATTTTTATCCTTGATTTGGTAAGCATTTGGTTGAAAGTTTCCTTGAGGAAAGTTTTAGAAAAGGTTTAAGTCTTTGAGTTTTGAGGCGCATACTACCTTAAACTGAACAGAACTCATTAATTTTAGACAGATGTATGTATATCCTGCTATGTTGATGGCAGTTCACCACTTACATGCATGGCATTTATGATTTGTATGCATTTATTTCACACAGACACTGTCCCTGCTGATGTCAGGAAATTCTGCTACCCTTCGTCTGGCATGCTAATTAGGAGGTTAACGGGCACACAAAAGCATGCTGGGTCCCACTTGAGGTAATTCTCTGTCGCTCCCTGTGGCAACAGTCTCCATGACGATATGTGGCCCACAAGCTGACAGGCATTGGTCCCTGAATGGACTCCTACAAGACTTAATTACAACCAATGTTATTGGTATCGAGGGATGGATATAAAGCTGTTTGATCACAGACAAACAGTAATTAAGGAACAAAAGAGCCTGCCAATGAGTCCTTTGGGATTCATGACTTACTAATTAAGACTGAGCCTAGGGGGTTACATTTAAAGCAGGGATTATGGGATATATGCATTCAGCACATGTATGTCTGATATTCAAAAATCAAAAGAACAATCAAAGAACTATCGCTGAAGAGCTGAAATGTCAACGAATTCAATGCAAGTTTAAATACTCTTTGGGGATAATATCCCTGGTGATAAATGAAAGTCTAGTGGCAATTGGTGTCTTTTTGAAGGGGCATATTATCCCGGAACTGACACTTGATTTGAAAATTTACAAAAAAAAGTTTCAGAAAAAGAACAATCATGGGACCAAAGATTCACACAATTTCTAACACATACATGTAACAACCCTAGCACCATTGAAACAGCGGAAGGAATAACACAAGAAAGAATCAACACTCTTTGGTCTTGCCTTCCCCCTGAACAAACAGTGTATAATACCATATCCTGGAGCTCCATTATCAATAACTTTTTCATGTATTTTCGGTTATTTCTATTCTGTTTGTAAAATAGAATTTCTCGTTCAACTTTTGAAATAATATCAAAATGTCACCACAACGTGTATGTGTGTAAATTATAATGTATAAATGATACTGTTGACAGACGGTTTCCAGTCCAGATCTGGAATCCATTTCAAGCAATCACACTACATCATATTGTATATGGTAAATTGCCTTTGGAAAGAAAATATTTTGCATTTCAACAGATCTAGATGGTACTGTAGGGGAGAAGAAGAATACACACGATTTCTGGAACAAAAATAAACTATCATAAAAATTGATACAGATTTTGTCCCTCCAAGAAGGGTCTGAGATTTTGTGCATTCTGCTCACTTAGACAACTTTACCACTATTTCACTCTCATTTTCCCTTACCGGTAGATGGGATTACACCAAATTTTTCTCAGAGAGTGAAAAGAATGATTGCTCTCACCTCAAATGAATGGACTTTGCGCTGCCTTTCCAGCCATGGTCTTCGAATCGACTTTGCTCTATGCCGTGCCAATATGATCTGTTCCTCAAGGTCCAGCTGAGAAGGAAAAATTTTCACATTTTAAAACTCTTGTTTGCATTCAAAAAGAAGTCTAAATTTTCACAGAAAGCAGTAGAGTTGTACCCAACTTTGATGGTCACAAGATTAAAGAGAAATCACAAGAAATTCTCACCTCTAAGGAATGTGCTTTGCGTTGTCCTTCAAGCCATGGTCTGTGAACCACCTTTGCTCTGAGCTGGCCTTGCATCTGGTCATCTGGGTCAAGCTATGTAAAAACAAAGTTTGTCACAATTTCAATCCTGTTTTCATTAACCCTTTGAATGCCAAAGTCAATTTTTGTCACCTTTATAAAAAATAATCCAGCAAAGGTTTTTAGATCCGGACAATTTTTTTAGATTTTTCCCCAAAATTTTGATCAAAAACTGTGATGTCAAGTGATGTCAATCTGGTCCAAAAGTATTAAAACAATTACAGAAAAATTCATAAAAATTGGTAAAATGTTGCCCTACAATTTTGGTGGGAAAAATTACAGCACTCAATGGGTTAAAAAGACCTCTTGAAATCCATCATTTTAGACTGCACAATTTGCACTAAAATTATCACTCTCACCTCTAGGGAATGAACTTTACGTTGCTGTTCCAACCATGGACTGTGAATCAACTTTGTCCTCTGCTGACCTGGCGTACTCCGGTCATCTGGGTCAAACTGGATGGGGAAACATCACTATTACTTCATTTTTATTTTCATGAAAAAATGTCAAAATTTTCATCAAAAATGACCAGGTTGTATCAAAATTTGATGATAGAAATATTCTAACCTCAAATGAATGAGATTTCTGTTGCTCCTCTGGCCATGGTCTGGGAATGGAGTTTGCTGTCAGCTGACGCAACAACATCATCCTGTTGTGTGGGTCCACCTTAAAAGCCGCAAGAAAAAATATATATACTTTTTGAAAATAAAGACTTTTAAAAATCTTCAATAGAGAACAATAGCTGAGTTGTAATAAAATCTGACCAGAGAGGGTAAAAGGAAATTATTTTTCTTACCTCTAATGAATGGACTTTACGTTGTCTCTCCAGCCATGGTCTGCGAAATGACTCTGGTCTCTGCAGAGCTAACATTATCTGCTCCTCCCGATCCAGCTACATAAGAGAGAAAATTGCCATTATTTCACTTCTACTGGCATAAAAAACTTTTAAGTTTTCCAGAGAAAAACAATCATGTTTTTACCAAAACTTTGGTGACATGACAAACGGAAAAATTCTCACCTCAAATGAGTGAGCTTTAGGTTTTCCTTCCAACCACGGTCTGGGGCTCATTCTTGCCCTCTGCCGAGCCAACGCCATCTGTTCCTCGCTCCAGTGAGACATCTTGACCGTGTATATTCTTCAAAATACCTGCATCATCCAAAGAACAGGATGAAATTCATCCAACAATTAATTCAGATGAAAAAAAAAGTAATAAGCTTTTTTTTTGAAAGATGGCTTTCGCTGAGTGCTGCTGTACGTAACACTGAGTTGAAAACACTAAAAGCGCAAGATAAAAATAATCGCTGCAGAGAGACCACCTGTTTTTTCCTGCCATCTCCAGTTACAAGTTTTGGATAGACAACTGTCGTGACAAGATGCTAGAGCGTAAGATGAGACCATCTTCTTGAATGAGATGACCCTTCCTGACATCTTCATAACAAATGAACTGTCGAACTATACCAGTGCTGTGGCAATAAAACTCTTCCAGACGTTTTGAAATTTTGTTGAAAATAAAACGGCTCAAGCACTATTTGTTACAAGTTTTGTGGCATGTGAAAATGTCAGTTTATGAAACTTCTTGCCCTATTGTATTCCTCAGGCTCTGTGCAATTTTTTTTGAAACTTCAATCTTAAACAGCTTCAAGACGTTCTATAAATAAAATGGATCAGTATCTTGTCTCTGTTTACGGCCGACACATACCAACACACACTCACTATAAAGGTAATGATCATATGTTATGGAGCTTTGCAGGGAAATTGTTTATAACTTACACACACAGGGATGTATAATAATTTCCTAAAAATAACCTGCAAAGGTCGACGACCTTATGTGATGACCTGAACACAGGTCAAACCAGAAGATTGATATGGTCACATGACAAACAAAAGCACATGTGGCGATGAGTTTTACGGCACGATAAAGTATGTTTGAAATTTTTTTTTTCTCCACTGATGACAGAAAAGGGACAATAAGAGCAGCTGCTCCTTTATATGGACATCTTAAAAATTTTGAAAAAAGGCAAATAAACATTAATAGTACATGAATATATTTCAATTATGGTGATTGATATGGTGTTTGGGATTATTGGCACTTTCAGTTACATGTGTTTAGCAATCAAAATAAATCAGTGACAATATTCAAAGGCAAGTAAAAAAGCCAAATGTATTGTCTGTATTTGTGATCATCGCTTAATTTGGTTTGGAGGTATGAAACATAATTTTTTAGAAGATTTAAAAAAATGACTGAATGGCCAGAAAAAATTACAGAAATTTCACTTGTAAGTTTTATCATTCAAGGACTGTACCTTTCAATGAAGTTTACTTCAGAATATCTTTTTCAAGCTCTTACGACTCATATGATAATATTTACAAACCTGTATTATTACATGGCCAAAAATCAAAGCCAGCTAAAGTTTATTTATACTCTAAAAATTGACACACTAGGCAATGCTGTATCTAGTTAGTGTTACAGGTTTGCTTTGCATGTGTAGTAAAATGGTAATGTCAGAATGGGAAGTAGTTGGGTATATGCATATTTTAGAAAATTTGCATCAAGAGTACTGGGTACATCTTTCTACGCAAACTTCAATCATTACACCAGATTTCACTTGGAATGTAATATCTCCAGATCTGAAATCACTCTCAGCACCCTGTAAATTTACGTCAGCTTTAAACAGTCCCCTATGTGTAAAACTTCCACAACATGGGTTACATAACACACTAGTTACCGATTCAGAATCCATAGGCTTTCCAGGCCACACAGCAGCTTTCTCAGTCCCAGACATCACCTTCAACTCGGCCGCATGGCTTCAAACTTGAGAAAAACAGAGCTCCTGTGAACAAATATCGCGACAGTAAACAATAAACGTAACAGGCTACATAACTGCTACAGATACGCGCCCGAGTCCACCTCCACACTCGTTGATGAATTCAACGTTACTGAACAGTTCTGTCATCTCCACATTTACGTCTCATTTCCATGTCAAGTCACTTCTTTATATACACTTGTCTTTTGTCTACACTATGATAATGGGGTTAATTCCCTTGCAAAACAACATCGGTGAAAGATCCACCCTTTAGTTCATTGAAATCACTTTAGGACACCTTTGCAATTCAGAGTTTGGTATTTTGGGTGGCTCCTACTTACAACTAAATTTAACTAACTGGAAAAAAACCACGTGCGCCATGGAACATTATATAAATCACATTACTGAAATCTAACATCACTAACATCTTTGTCCATAAACAGTTGCAGCATCTATCGACGCTCTAATAAGTGATAGCATTTCCACGGTGGAAGTACACCAGAGCCATGCACAACATACCCTGCTTCAAAAGCAGTTGAAAGATACATGTACAAACCAGAATCACAATTTGGCATCACAAAATAGCAATACATGTAAAAGTTTTCATACAGAACAGAGTTGGGTTGACTTATTTTTCATGGACACTTAGTTAGTGTATACTTTTAACCCTTTGCAGGCCAAAGTCAATTTTTGTCACCCTTATAACATGTACCTAAGTCAATTTTTGTCAGATTTTTGCCAAATTTTTTGATAGAAAAACTGTGGCCAATAAAATGTTGTGTTCATCTGGTCCAAAATTATCAGAAAAATTACAGAAAAGTTCATAAAAGTTGGTAAAATGTTGCACTAAAATTTTGATGGGGAAAAAATACAGCACTCAAAGGGTTGTTGCAGTACTCTGCAGTATGCTCATACTTTATTTGACATTGTAATATCAATGTGATGCCATAATTCTGAAGTAAACAGAGCTCCATATTCAAAACCATCATCTTTCGGCCTTATTTTGATGACATATGCAAAGTTCATTTTCTTAAACTGTTTTCTATACAGGCATCAGAATTTGCTTATAACCAAAATTGCTTTATGTAGGTGTTAATGGTATGTCCAAGATTGTGTTCAATTGACGCCCCAGTGCATATCGGGGTACATGTATGTCGGTAGAAATTTCAAAACTGAACAAATATCATTTTGAGCCAATACGTCATAGCTCAGCTGGTTAGAAGATATGTAACTTTGGTGAACAGCATCACTTGTGATTGCACACTGCAGTTAAAATTAAAATGTTGCCTGTTGTACGGTTTGAGTTGTACTGCAATATAACCGTATAAGCTCAAAAGTAATCCAACAAATGACATAATTAGCGTGAGCTTCAATCTTTTGTCTTCTCATTAGTGCCCAGCAAAATCCGGTGTCACATTTTTTTTCTATTTAAAATCTGATTACCATAACAAAAAATATTCAGTCTGAGAATGGCTTTACTGATGTGAAAATGTCAGTGTGTCCTGGCTCCTGTTCAAAGTATTTGGAGCTTACAATTTGCAGTCTTGTAGTTTCTGTGGTTTTTTCTAGTGTTCTTTGTTGTTCTTGGTCTGTGTCAAAGTAAAAATCATGTCCTTGTCAGTGGCTTCGGGCAAAATTATCCCCCATACTGAATCCTATTAAAATTCACTCCTCTTTTACACGAATGTATAGCGGTTACTGTCAACAGTTGCTAGAGGGCATGCTTTTGGCCAGAAAAATAATGATTAACTGGCCCAGCCTGATGTCTTCAGTGTTCAGAACTTTAACCCTTTCACCACCATGGTTCGTCCCAAATCCATTGTTTTCTATGGTAAAGTTGGACCTGTATACAGGGAACTGGGGTGAAAGGGTTAAGCTGGTACACTGAATGTCACTCTCAGGTGCATGCCTAACAAGTAATGTTCGAAATTGTCTTAAGCATATACTGCTAATTGTATGCAAGTGTTGATGGTATTAACTGTGTACATGTTTCCAAATTTTCTCTGAGTGAGATTGAAAAGACTCAAGCTAAGTTGCTCAAAGCTGGCTTTGGTATTCACAAATTTTGTAGAAGCACTCAGTTCCTGAAAGCGCTCAAAGTTATGACTATTGAAAAATCATTAGAGATAAGTTCTTTGAACTACTGAAATCAATCTTCGTTGACAATTCACGTGCTCGTTGTTTTTATTTGCATCTTTTGAACATGAATTTTTGTGGTAATCTAAACGGTCACACGGATTTACTCTCACGTGTTAATAAGATTTGTGCAAAACATAATGTTTCTTTCTTTCGATACATCTTTGACAAACATTATTCAAATTCTGTATTAAAAAGTATGAAGACTTTTCTACACCGGATGAGTTAACGGATAGTGTACGTCATCTTTTATTGACAAGAGGTGTACATAATAGGCACATTCTTAACATGTTGCTGATGCGTTTTAGCTTTGTTCTGCGTATGTTTTGTTGTATTGTATCTTGTTATTTTTGGTATAATATGTATTTTTCTCTTCTTTTTGACGGCTAAATAAATAAATAAATAATAAATAATAATAATAACTTGTACACAGTGCTTTGTGCCTTTGCAGATCATACGTCAAATGAATACAGATAATAATTTGCTGCTTGCTGTAGATTTTCAACTCTTCTCTTAAACAAACAAATGATTATGATGTGAACAATCAGACAACGGTTTACATGTATCCTACCACCGGCTAGATACAAGGCTCCTCACAACGCTCCATTTCTTGAGTTGAATTAGCAAAAAGTGAATTCTACAAAATGATAAAGCCAATTACAATACAACAAACTCTTGATTTTTCTGAGGTCATGAAAGTCTTGAAATCAAATAAAAACATGCCATACTGTGTACCTTACATCAATAATTATAACTTTAGCCTTGAGAGACTACATCAAAATATTATCAACATTTGAGTTTAAAACTTTTCACTCTGTTCAGCACTTCTTTGTCATTATGTATACACTTTTAACAAATTAAAACTTCCTTTTTTAAGTCCATATCACAGGTCTGATGTCAACAATACAGGACCAGAGTTAGTGTAAGGAAGAAAAACACAAAAAAAAAATTTGATCACAACTGAATTTTAAGAGAGACAATTGTCTGAACAATAGTCCACTGAATGCTAATAATACAACATGCAAATATACCCTAACTAAAATTAGGGAAGATTATTTGTATCAAACTCTTTAAGTTTTAGTGCGATTTCCCTTTTCAGAATATGTCCATGAAACGAATCTTTCATATCCATCTATACTGTACTCTTTCAGTGATACCCATGATTCCAAGCAATGCCCATCATCAGTACAACAGAGACATTTCCATGGCAACTGGACTCACCTCTCACCAATTACAGCAATGGCACAATCAGCATATCTTTTTAAAGACTGAAACTTAAAATAAGAAACGCAACCAACACAAACATACAAATGGCAACGTTGACAAGCCCTGCATGCAGCCAATGTTGACATGCAAATCATAGCTTGTACTGGACTGTATATGAAAATCCCAAACAAGGACAATGAAATAAGCTGTTATATAAGAAATATCAAAAGGTGACAACTTACATGTAATAGTAGGTAGTGATTTCATTATGGGTGTAATATTTTATTTATATGTAAATTATAATTCCACATTGTACCTTAGATACATGATATAAATAATTCTTCACTCCGTCACTAAAATACAACGTACAGTTCTATACACACAGCTAAACTTTTATTTTCCATGCTTTAAATCTGTATACATGTTTGAACAAAACGTTGACTTTTCAAGTGTTGGATTGATATAGGTTCTACAACAAAAGAAATTTCTATTACATCGTGTGAGGGCAGTATACATTGACTTCCTACAACTCATCAGGAAGATATTAGCAATGACTTCATTGTTTTGAAGTTATATTAATTTTTTACTTTCAAAATGGTTTTCCATCAGTACAGATGGTTTTTGCATATTTGGGAATACGCTCATTGTTCGTATTACAAGCACTTTTTCTTGTGTGTAATCAAACACCTTTGTATCTTTGCCTAGTAACTAGTGATAGGAATTTTAACGCATAAATAGCCAACACATATCACTTTTTTCAATTATAAGACTAGGGAATCTTCAAAAAATATAATTTTAACTATACAGTAGACAATGCAAGGAAAATGCAAGACAGACACTTCCAGTATGCTCAGTACTACTTAGCATACTGGAAATGTCAGTCGATCAGTACGTCCATGATGACGTGTTCAAAAATGATTTTATATTTATCTGGTCTTACCATGGAAATCTAGTTTCACTGGAAACCAGAAATACTAGAAATTGATGTACGAATTTACAATTTATAAATGACGTTGACACTCTTATCAATGGACTCTCTCCACAATATCTCAGGAACTTAATCATGGACTCTTTGCTCATCAGATATATGTTTAAATACCTTCCAGTTGGAATCTGATTTCCTACGGCAGCCGCTCATTAGAGTCCTCAGCAGATCCTGTCCTTTGGAACTCTCTACCCTTGGGCACAAAGACCTCTCCCGATAAAACTTTCAAAAGGTGCATCTTTCTGTGAGCATCTTACATGTAAATCATAAATGCCCTCACCAGCTTGAACTCGGATCCCTAGCGTTGCAGTACACTGTGATATTATACGTACGAGGGAGTGGGTGGGCTAGCTGCCGATTTGGGGGAAAACATTACTATAAAACTCACTTTTTCTCTCCGTTATTCTGCCGGTGACATATAGAAAGGCTGTGCTCAGTCAGTACGTCCATGATAAAGAGCGAAGGATATCAAGTGAAAGCGTATTATCGTCGTCCGTTAGAAAGACAAGGACGTGTGTAGTGTGTACACGTGTGACAAGTAGGCAACTTGAGATTGCCGCGCCGTGGAAATCAAACGCAATACGATGCTGAAGTTATTTTTGTATTCGTATTCGTATTCATATTCGAATTGGTATTGGAGTCACTGATCAATTTGTTATCATTAGAAGAGAGATTTTAAAAATAAACGGCTAGTTGTCTTTGGAGGAGAGATTTTTTAAACATCATTTTCGTATTTGCATTCGCCTTCGAATATATTACCTTGATCAAAACAACAAACTTCAACATTCTGTTTACATCGTTAGTACTGTCAATGGAAATTTAGCTGACTTGCCCAATTTGGCAAGTTTTCAAGGTAATTTAAGGTAATAAACTGATATCTCTGTAAAAGTGATTGTCATAACGACAGTGAATGTTATACATGAAATTATCGGTCCGTCTGTTTCTTTGTTATTTTATATTACTCACATCATTACTCTGAAAGATAAACTACCTCTTGTGAAATGTATTTCTGATACTTTCTCCCCCAGTAGCAGCACGAACAACTTTGTCATGACTTGGAGTTTTGTAATTTTTGCCTTACCGCACTTCTTGAGTGTGTTGTTGAGCAATAAAGTTTTGTAAAGTATTGTATTGTATTGTATTGTACATGGAACATTTTCACCTACAAGTATGAAGTCCTATTATAGTGGCAGCATTTAGCATTTGTCATTTTCAAACAAAAGATAGCTGATATCTGATAGAGATGCGAGTATAATAAATGTTGTTGAGCACTAACTGGGAAAACTCATGAAAGTCTATATAGGCAGGATTGCCAAATACGGCTATCCCCATGCAAATATGCCAAGTGTGTGACATAAAGCATATAAAAGATGGGAGATAGTGAAAAAATATTTGACTTCCATAGACTACAGTGACTTGCAGCTGATTTGGCTCTACACAACAATCTGAAGAAACTTTCCTGCATAAAACAATTTATTGATTGTGCCACTCAGTTTGACAGTTTTCGAACAGGGTAGTGAATTTCGCTCGAAGCCGTTTCATAAATGACGAGCAGTACGAAATCTTATTACCCTACCCTTTGAAACTTTATTGTGCATATCCTCAAACTGTAACAGGACGGAAGTGGTATTTAGGGGTCAAAGTTGCCAAATTTTTGACCCCATGTTGAGTGAATAGTAATCGGATGTCGTATTTGGAATGTGATTATAGGGGCTAAATATTGATATTTTGAAACTTCAAACCCCGATTTTCAATTTCGATGTGTTTAGAAAACTGTACAAATTTTGTGATAAATTAGTTACGTTCAATCTATGGACGACGCAACTATATTTCGACGCGTATGGTGCTTACATATCGGACATGGGCTGTCTCTGTGTGTTGCTTTCGAGACCTTGTATCGTACGGTGTGTTAACTTCGCCAAGTTTGTAGTGCCCAAAATAGCTTCTACCGAAAAAAATTACTATTCAAAACGGGACAGCAGCGTCACCTGACTTGTAAAACACTATCAATGTGGAGCGAAGTGAGTACAACAAACAGGATGTCATTAAATGTCCGAAAACTGAGGTCGTCCGAAAACTGTCACACAGAGTGTACTGCAGTTTTTGACACTTTGGTAACAGAAATCTGAGAGATTCAATAAATTATAATTAAATCTTACACAATTTTACAAGTCATTACCCTTGTGATATTAAATTTAGCTGAGCATAAACGTTTGTCAGGACTTGATTTTTATTGAAAAGGAATATGCAACTGCAACTTGCAGCATTTATTTATTGGACAATTGGGTGAACAAACACATATGATTATTATTTGGAATTCCTAAAAGCAGAATCACATTAAATTCGATGGTCCCTTGTTACGTGCTCCAGTAGCTCTGTCATACTTTACTAAAATAACCATAGTGCTGCATAATGTTCACAGGTCGGTCAATATTATTGCAAAATTGTAAATTCAAGATAAGTTCAATCTGAATTTCTCACTCCTTTTGTATTTAAGTGGATGCTTATACCATCCCAGACACCCTAGATCAGCAAAATAATAAGCACAATGCAAACATCAAATTTTGGAACTTCCATGGGCATACGAGGCTTTCCTCTGTTTGGATAATACAGGTTTTGCCCTAATTCTACATAAAACCTCACCATATTTTGTGAGATATATGTATTTAAAAGTTAAACTATATTTAATTTTTCTGAGATATTCTGATATTTATAAAGTCAGCTGAAAATAGAGGCAATAAACCGATGAATGCATTTTATCGAAATTGATAGCCTACCACTCACAAGTGTTCTTGTTGTTGTAAAAATCCTACTATAAGTGTCAGTAAAGTGTTGTCTCTCGACACAGGTGCCTGGGGTTGCCGGTGCATGTACTATGTTGCATGTACACCGGCAACCCCAGGCACCTGTATTCACCACTGGAACCTCCAACCGTGACGGGGTACCGACGACTGAGGGAATATTTAAACTTTCATCTCTCTCGCGAGACTGAAACGGAGTTTAAAGAATCGCATTTTTAGTCAAATTTCGGAATTTTTATCACATAATTTGTATACCATCATATTTCTGAAATCATAGAGAACCTGGAGCCCAAAAATGACGTCCTTCTTCGACCTATAGCGTGAGAACGGGGCAAAATGAGAAACGAGATCAAAATCGTGGTATGCATAGAAAATTGTGAAACCAAAGGCAAATAAGCGACTCGGGAAAGATGCACCTTTCTCAGATCATCTTTCAGATCGTTTTCTCAGATCGCCTTTCTCGGGAAAGACGCACTTTTCTCGTGGTATCACAGTCACTTGTGATCTATTCAGCTCTGGGACTATGCGCCCCATAGACGTGTGTACATATGCCTGAGAAGTACTTCTCAGGCATATGTACACACGTCTATGGTTGGGGCATAGGGGATCCAATCTCCGATGATGACGATGATGATGATTAAATATTTAAAAATGAAGATAAATAAACATATATTTGGACTCAGTAAATTTGTTGTTATTGTTGTTGTTATTTTGTTGTTGTCGTTGTTGATACTATTTGCAGAAAAGAACAAAGTATGCGCTGCAAATTTCAACACAGCCTAACTATACATGTGCGTCGCAAATTCAATACAGCCTAACTATACATGTGCGTTGCTGCCTAACTATACATGTGCGTTGCAAATTCAATACAGCCTAACATTACCCAAGGGGTGTCACTTCATTGCCACACACTTTTTTTCGATCGCCAAAAATGCACCTAGCATGCATCGAAATCGGTAAAATTCGACGTAGGGTCAAAGCACATTAGTCCTTCTCAATAATACTCCAACATTTTTACCTCTTACCGATGAAAAGTCGAGAAATCAGCAAGTTTTTCAGCGTATCTGGACGTCTCTTACATTTCAGATTTAAAGGCGAGGCAGTGTATTGAGTCACGTGGGCGCTTTTCAATCGAACCAATAGCAGAGCTTGCCAAAATGCACCCGGCAAGCATCGAGAGTGGTAAAATTCGATGTAGGGTCAGAGCCCGTACTGAACGAATGGGCCCAGCGTGAAACCCGGCAGTAACGTAAGTTTCTCACGTCTTTGGAAGACTATGGGTGACACTGTCTGCGTGCGTCTGCATACGAAATTCTGGTAACTTTAACAGTGAGAAACTTACGTTGCCTCCGGTTTTCACGCTGGTCCATTCAGCTCTGCTATTGGTTCGATTTGAAAAGCGCTCACGTGACTCAATACACTGCCTCGCCTTTTAAATCTGAAATGTAAGAGACGTCCAGATACGCTGAAAAACTTGCTGATTTCTCGACTTTTCATCGGTAAGAGGTAAAAATGTTGGAGTATTATTGAGAAGGACTAATGTGCTTTGACCCTACGTCGAATTTTACCGATTTCGATGCATGCTAGGTGCATTTTTGGCGATCGAAAAAAAGTGTGTGGCAATGAAGTGACACCCCTTGGGTAATGTTAGGCTGTATTGAATTTGCAACGCACATGTATAGTTAGGCAGCAACGCACATGTATAGTTAGGCTGTATTGAATTTGCAACGCACATGTATAGTTAGGCAGCAACGCACATGTATAGTTAGGCTGTATTGAATTTGCAACGCACATGTATAGTTAGGCTGTATTGAATTTGCGACGCACATGTATAGTTAGGCTGTGTTGAAATTTGCAGCGCATACTTTGTTCTTTTCTGCAAATAGTATCAACAACGACAACAACAATAACAACAACAATAACAACAAATTTACTGAGTCCAAATATGTGTTTATTTATCTTCATTTTTAAATATTTAATCATCATCATCGTCATCATCGGAGATTGGACCCCCTATGGTTGGGGGGCATAGTTTCAGAGCTGAATAGGTCACAATAAGTGACTGTGGCGGTATGCGTACCACGGCGGTCGCTGTGTATCGACACCTACGTAACTGCGGTCGCAACTTGAAATGTAATTTTTGTCTTACCACACTCCCTGAGCAAGAAAGTTTTGTAAAATACAAGTAAAATACTGGAAATATAAATTGTAAATGGATATGATTATCCTAAAGTGAGTCCAAAAGGATGACCGGATATATAGATATAGTAGAATTTTCAATTTTTTTTTAATTTGGATGGGTGTCGTGGACGACAACATTCATCATGGCTTTCCACTGTCACCCGTTTAACATTGCCTCACATCCCTCTGCCCTCCCCACAAAATAATGGTACAGTCCGCGGGGGGGGGGGGGGGGGGGGGAGATCACTACCTCGTTTTTGCACAGTACCTGCCTTACCAGAACCAGTTTTAAGTATTTTTTTAAAAATAAAATGAGGTAAACAAAAATTCTGTTTAATCTACACGTGTAAATTGAACAAAATTTAATAAAATTTGGAAGATGACATCACGAACTATATCATCCCAATATTTAAACTTCTGTAAATATCGTATATTGCACATTTCATGGCTGAAACCTGGGCTAAAAATACTAATGCCAGTCAGTGACTCCAATACGAAATCGAATACGAATACGAATACGAATTCGAAAACGAATAATTTTATAAAAATGACTTCAGATCGTCACAATTTAGAGGGTGGATGGACACGGTGAGTTTAGATGTGGAGTCATCTGGTATCTCCGTATGTAATGATTCGGTGGAATTTATAAAATTTAGAGTGACAGGTAAATTTTACTTCTCATCAGAACGTAACTTGGCATACATGTATGATTACGAGATAGGGAAAGTGTTACAATTAAACCTAACCGATCTGTAGAAAAATAATCAAGTCCACATAAAAAGGCCAATAGGTGCAACAGTAAAAAAGCGAACAGTACTGATTTTTCTCATGTTTTTATTTTGCATCCTAGTGTATTTTATCATTTATTCATTCGTTGCTTTCTTTGGATGACGGTCATTGCAAATTTTGCGTCACCTGTCGTCAAAGCGATAGGTCATGTGACATCCATCACATAGCGGCTTGCCTAAATTATTCCAAGAAATTCCCAAGAGACCATCTTTCTGAGAAAGGTGCGTCTTTCCCGAGTCGCTAATAAATTTGCCTTTGGTTCCACAAGATTACAGGCTGGAGAAATAGGATTTTCTCCGTCACGTATACATTACCAGGAAGGAAACCCACACTCTGTAACGGCGGATAGTAAACACTTCCTGTTTCAACGTTCGCTTGATTTTCGCAACGTGGACGACTGCTGTCTGTGCTGGGGCGTCTGCCGTCTGGTCGATCGCTGGGAATTAGACCGTTGCTCGTTATTATGGCGAGCATTCAAAAGGTAGGAATATGACTCTATCCTTTTTAAGAACTTAGCACGGCCAAGGGGACTGTCCAGTGTTCGACAGGAGTGTAATTCGGACGATTTTTCTCAAAACGTCAACAGCTGTTGAGAACAGTTGAAAACGCGTACACAGTTCGTAAGGTAAACGCGCATACAGAAGCGAAGGTGCGACCACGAAAGATAGAGGCGGTGACGAATTTTCACTCGCATGTTTTGTGAAAAGGAGAGGTTCCACATTTTAGAACATTAGCACCTTCAGCTCAGTATGTCATTAAATATAGTCTGTGGACAAGCCAATTCCGACATACTTCGACAAGGGGTGACAATGCCTAATGACCGACATTTCGTGAGGTCAAGGGTTCAAACCGCCACCACACATACTGTGCATGTAACATATTGCACAACCACTTTATATGTGAACCATGGAGGTAGTAGAGAAGGAGTCACAACTAGGCGGAGATCAAAGGGACCATGTGTTTTGCCGCTGTTTGCCTTACTAACTACTCCATTAGCACCAACGGGACTTGCGAACGCGTTTTCTCGGATTTAGGAAACAAGATTAAGTTCGTTCGGGGTCGTTCGGGTGTTTCGGCCGTCCCTCGGCAGTTGACAGATCTTCAAACATGGCGTCACGTGTCCAAGCGTCGCGTCGGGAAGTTCGAGTCGTTCCACTGATTTTGATGTACACGATGTTAAAGAGGTCGAGGAACAGATAATTGAGGAAGGGAGCTTTTGTATCTGCAAAGGCGCGGAGACTGAGTTGATGATAGCTTGCGATTACAAAAAAATGCCATACATCGTAGAGCAGCATTGTTAACACGCCAACTTTTTCCCAAATCCAGTTCTTGGTTCTTGCCGTGTTTTATCATGTTGTACTGGCATTAATGATAAGGTTAAATAAGAAAGCATAGCTTTTAACTGCTACGTCCATGACTTTAATGAATGGTCGCGATATAAAAACAACACGTACGATGCATTGAAACAAAGCGTCGCAGCGTCGCCTATGGCGTCGCGTCATAAACACCCGGGAAACGCTACAAGTTTAACCCACGCTCACGGCAGTGCTGCAGTCCGCTGCACCATACTCAGTACATGATTGAAAAGTTCGTGATCAGTACTTTCATTCTAACAAGGAAAGGTTCCTGCGATCGAATGTAAAGTATATAAAAAACGACGTTAAAATTACCCAGATTTTGAGAATGAAAAACTTAAATTCCTTGCAACTTCACTTTTCGTGGACGGAAACGTGTCGTTTCTTACACTATGATGACGCACTTGACCCAAGCTACGCAAATACAGTCTTTGCGCAGGCGTTATGACACTGTGGAGAAACTGAGTCGCATTAGCAAACCCAGGTTAATTTCACTCGGTTCGGTTGCGAAGGTACCGTCGGCAACGCACATGGCGGGAAAGGGGTGTTAAACAATGGACATAAAGGGATTAAACCAATGGTGCACAATAGTAATAAACGTAATTATCTCAGTTGTGACTCCTTCTCTACTACCTCCATATGTGAACGAAGTGAAATTAAACAAAAAAGTAAGATTTTTGTGGTTCTCTTCACAGCCTTTCTACATCGCCAAAGAGGAGTTCAAGTTCCAGAATGACACGGAAGAGAAAAGCAAGGGCAAGGTATGGACGCCTTCACATTTTACCACCTACATGTATCTTTTTTCATATATTCAGAATTTTCAATGGACCATATGTTGTGTTCACAATACAGTGTATGACACAAGCAAATCCTCCCTTCATGCGACATATGGGTTTTTTTCACTGCATAATAGTTAAGTATGGTCATGTAGACTACATAGGTAGTAAATAATACCATAAACAGGTAGCTCTCTTCAAAAAATGCACATGTATTTGTATGTACAGGTGTTTTAATAAATCTCAACAATGGCTATTGTTGTTTTTTTTTTCTCATAAAAGTTTAATGAGTTGTTCTCAATTAAAACAATAGCATCACTTAAAATGGGGAAAGCAAGATTTCGGTATGGTCAGGCTTGAATGTTGTTTACATAACACATTGAAAAGGGAATGTGTCGCTGATTAGGAATTTAACCAATGAAATGTTTCTTAACCCATTATGTAATATGGCTGATCACAAATGACATCATTTTTTTCTCTCATTAATATGCATAAATATCTATCCGCGTTTTTCGCATAAATGACAAAAATAAAACTTGCTAGTGTCACAAAAGTCACTCATACTCGTATGACTTTATGGCTCAGACTTCAAGCCGCAACAACAGCCACACGTGCAACAACAAACTTTGTCCGAATTTTAGGCAGCTTTGTCCGATGTCGCACGCATGTAGCTATATTTAGTAACAAACCCGAAATCGCGATCAATGCGATTGATATGCCTATGTTCATAATAGGATGGTCAATAAAGACTAATCTGGTACATAAGACATGCTTTGCATAAAACACAGCTGAATCATATACAGTAGCATTGATCGCGATTTCAGGTTTGTTAGTAAATATAGCTGCACGTGCACAACTTTCGGACAGCGCTGCCCAAAATTCGGATAAACTTTAAATGTCGTTGCATGCACAGCTGTTGTTGCAGCTTGTAGTCTGAGCCATAAAACACCACGAACTAGTGTGACTTTTAGTAACCATTGCAATGCTAGCAGGTTTTATTTTCATCGTTTATGTGGAAAATGCAGACAAATATTTATTTATGCATATTAATGAGAGAAAAACATGATGTCATTTGCGATCAGTGCTATTGATCCTGAACAATAGACACAATAGACACAAGGGTGTATTGAAATTGTATCCCCATCAGGGTTTCGAACATGATTCAAATAAAATTAAGTTAAATTAAGCTACCAAACCACCAATGAAAAATATACTGTGATATACAGTGTAGATTTAAGTAGTAAATATCTGAATATAAAAAGCTATACACAAATATTTAAGGCACTTGTTTGTTTTATTGAAATCCATACACAAATACACTATGTAAATCAATTGCTTACTTTCCCAATATACATTCATCTAATATTGATTCATTTGCTGTTGAACAAAGAGTTGCCAGGTGTTATATGGTTATTCTCTGTGCAGGCATGTTGACTTGTGTACTGTAAAATACTTTCAATCAACTGCATGCACTTTTAGCAATTTTGGATTTTGATTGCAGTTGGCTTGTTTTTAATTTATCTGAAAAGATATCTAGACCATAGTAAATGTGGGGAAAAGTTTAAATTAGCTGCATTTTAAATTAGCAAATTTAAACGCTCAGCTAAATTATTAAAAAAGGATGCTAGCTATTAAAAAAGACTTGTTTTACAGTACATGTATTTAATGTTTTTAAAACATCATTTGTGATATCTATGTAGGTCTTGCTGTAAAAAAAGACATGTACTAATTCAACAAAATGCCATGTTAATCTGAAAAAAATACCCATGCTAGTGGACAATATGACATTTGTCATAAATAACCAATTCAGTCCCACCATGGTATAGACAGTCAACATAAAGTTTTACTAACGTCTAGTAGGGAAGAAACCTCTTTCTGATTTGGTCCAACAAAGATTTTGTAATGTTAGTCCATTCTAAGTTACTTATAGAGAAGATTGTTTTTATACATGCAGGTCACATGACCCATCATATTCACTGAGCAGCCCATTTTTTTTATCTTCTGCCAACTTTGCAGCCTGTCTATACAGTGATAACATGTAGATATTAAAAAAACACCGATATATTCAAAAGTGCATCATTCAAAAGTTTGCAAACACACCTTAAGTGTTTGATCATCACTTTTCGTAAATTATGTTGTTTTATTATATAATATGTCAAAAATAATTTTGTTGGGCCTTTTTGCTTTTTATTCTTTGATAGCCGTCCTTTAGCTGCAGCAAATGGAGTTTCTTGTGGGAGCCACAGACTTATGACGTTCTTTCAGGCGGTATAAATGTCTGGATAGATTTTTAACCTGTTCACCCCTAATTCCCAGAAAACGACGTGTTGACAGTCATCATTGATAACAATTGGTTTGGGCCAAACCAATGTGCTGACAGTGTTAAGAGATAGATTTTTAACCTGTTCATCCCTAATTCCCTGAAAATGTGTTGACAATCATCATTGATAACAATGGGTTTGGGCCAAACCAATGTGGTGACAGGGTTAATTCAAAATGCCATCTACTAGTCTACAACTTGTCATGGACTCACTTTGAAGTCTGTGAAGAAAGTGAACACTCTAGTACCAGCTGTAAAATAACTACTTTCGTGTAGTGTCCAATGTTATTAATGACTACTGAATAGTAATATGGACTGGAATTCATTTGTCAACAGTTCACGTTACACATGGCACTCAATGCACAGTGTTGACAGGCTGTTTTCGAGAACACAAATTATGAAAATCTTATCAGAACTTACAGCTGTGTGCTCTGTAAATGTTCACAGACTTGCTTAGGAAAAATTATGAATCTGAAATTTTTAGGTAGAATTTACACCGATGACTGCAGTAGTTCTTACCAAGTTCCCAATCATTGGTAACTTGGTAGTTGGCTTCTGAAAAATTGTCATCATAGAAAATTTGTAAGAATATTTTACAGTTTCCTTTCGTAGAGTTTGAATGAATGTAAGAGACACTGTAATGCATGAGATGAATATTAACCTGAATATCTAAAAACTTTTTATTTACTCATGTTGAATTTCAGTGGTAACTTTTTTCCTGTCAAATAGTATATTTTTTGTCATATGTTCAGCTTCTACTTTGAGCTGAAATTTAGACAAATGAAGAAAGATGCAATGCATTATACAGAGGCTAAAATTTTCAACATATGCTGCCAAAAATGGTTTCCCACAGTCGAACTCAAATAATGTATTATCGCTACATGTTTGTTTTGCCACCATTGGATGTCCTGGTTATCTCGGTATGTGGGTAAAGAAAACAAGAAATTGTATCACACAAACATATTTTGCCAAGCCTACGTTGTACATCCGTATTACATGTAGTATAGACATATAGTATTATATGTAGTACAGAGCATTATATAATGGCGATTGCAGCAGTTTTGTACTTCATTGGCTGTTATTGGCATGTTTAAAGGCCTGCTGTGTGCCATTTTGCCTATATTCACCCATTTCACTTTACTCTAAGAGGCTTAATGCAATTGGAAGTTGTTGGAATTTCATTCCCCATTTCCCTGTATACAGGTCTAGCCTCAACATTTAAAACAATGGAATAGTTTGTAACTGCTAGGTCAAATCTAGTCTAATAGCACAGATCACAAATGACTTCATGCTTTTCTCTCATTAATATGCATAAATAAATATTCGTCCGCATTTCCCGCATAAACAACAACAATAAAACCTGCTAGTGTTACAATGGCAACAAAGTAACACTTATTTCGTATGAATTGATGGCTCAGACTACAAGATGCAAACAACAGCCGCGCATGCAATGACAAAATTTGTCCCAATTTCAGGCATATTTGTCCGAAAGTTGCGCGCGTGCAGCTATATTTAGTAACAAACCTGAAATCACGATCAACGCTATTACGTCGATAAACTCTCAGTTCATACTGTCTCATCAAGTTACAAGTTCTTTCTGTTTCATTCAAAATTGCATCAGTTCAAAGTTCATCTGAGTATTCCATGTGTAGGGATGGTTACCTTTTCAAATATACTTACATTGTTTGACGCTATTTTGAACATGGAGTTATGATAGTTTTGGAAATGTCATTAGCAGAAACCAGATGTTGAACAAATTCAACCTTGTTGTGACAATAACGTCAATTTTGAAGTGTGAAAAGAAATATTAATTTTCACAGAGGTCGGTTTCTAAAATAGAAGTCACGACAGTGAAGGTAAATTATTCGCACTTGTTCAGTTTATAATCTGTTATTTTTTTCCTTCCGAGTGCTCAAACTACGGAGATTTTTAACCTTTGGAACACATATACGTTTATACATGTATAGTGATAAAAGTGACCCGAGCAGTTGGTTTTAGAATGAGTGCCATGGATAAAAGCAGATAGCACAAATAATGCAAGACACCTGTTCAACCAGATTACAAAGAACAAACTCGTAAATTCTAGAATGACTGCCATGGGTAAAAACAGATAGTACAAATAATGCAAGACACCTGTTCAGTTCCATAATATCAAGGATTTCAATTAAACCCGTACTGTAGGCTTCGTAACTTGCTAGATTGAAATGTTTCATGGGAATGAAAGACGTAGAGATAACCTACTGCAGCTTTTAACAAACTGATTGTGTGTTTCTCATAATTGGACTAGATCATTCATCAGACTCGTGTCATAGCAACTGTTGCCAGGCAACTGTCTCTCTGGAGCTCCCAGTTGAATAGACAAGTCAAGCATCTTTTTATCGCTGATCAGGATTATCCTGGTACAAAAGAAGTGCCGGTGATGAGCCGGTTGGAATCGGTGGAAAGGAATCTTATAAAACAGGATTTAGGCACTTTTAATAAGTTGACCTATTTCATACTTGTACATCAGTCTATATAGTCTGTTTATCACTTTGACAGTGCTTTGGGGCAATAAAGTAAATGTTCATGAGTCATGACGTCAGACATGTTGTACATACAGCATTGAGTTTTCCCATCCTGATCCTGCTGATCTATGTCTGTTGTCCCATTCACACACATACTAATCTGACTCAGACCTGGCTATAATGAGAGAGATTTGGTCCTTTTCAGTTGAACTTGTCTATTCTACACAGTTTGAAGTCGGCACATGGCCGGGAAGTAATCCCAATATTTTCATACAAGGATGTGCCACCAAGGTTGAAAACATCGACACCATGTACTGTATATTGAAAAAAATAACCCATTGTGAGATTGTCAGCGATTTTCTTGACAAATTGGGGAATATTTACTACTATTCCATTGCATGTGAAGATAGATTTTCCTATTAAGCATAGGGACATTTATGTGTTATTTACCTATGTCCTTTTAGCTTTTTTGGTGAAAAGTTAACCATTTTGAGAGTTTTTTCCATGAAAAGGTGACTCCCTTTCGGGTGGCAAATACGCGCACACCTTGTATTGAAGCACCCTCCACCCAACACCCTCCAGGCTTGGAGCCTACACAATGACACCGTTTCCTTCGGTTACAGTTCTGTCACCCCTGACTGCCCTGATTGGGTATATGTTGTGATAAAAATTAGTCCTTGCCCTAGCCAGAACCATGTCAAGCATTACTTGTCCAAATACAGTATTATAGCCAGACCTTCAATTTATCAGACCTATTAACCCTTAGAGGGCTGCAATTTTTCCCACCAAAATTATAGTGTCCAACATTTTACCAATTTTGTGAATTTTTCTGTAATTTTTTTGACAATTTTGGACCAAATGAACATCACATTTTATTGGCTTCAGATTTTATCAAAAATTTTAGCAAATTTAGAAAAAAGTTGACCGGTGTATATTTTGATATAGGCGACAAAAATTGACTTTGGCACTCAAAAGGTTAAACCCTCCAAAATCCTTGACATCACTACTAAACTAGCAGTGGTCCTACTCTGATCTGACGTAGTGTCAGCCTATTCACAATAATCATCGTGAGCAGACTTAAAATCTACACCTACTGATGTCCTTGAAAAATTGCACAGTGTAAACAATTATACCTTCCATATGTCACTTGTTCCTGCTACCATTCTTTGAGCTGTCAGTGGTCAGTGACACAGGCATTTGACTCAATACAAGCAAACCAGCACTGATGCAACTGGTTGTATCAGTGACGGTTTTCTTGCATTGAGTCAAATGCCTGTGGTCAGTGGGGTCTTCTTTTTCTGTTGCAGTCACTTTTCATTTAACTCCCAACTCCTATACTATACCATCTGTGCCTCTTTCACCACTGTTGCATACCTCTGCTTCATATTGTCAGCGACGCATTTTTTTCTCAACTCTCTAAGAGTTCAAAGTGTGAATGTATGCATATATGCTTTACCTCGTATTACCTTTATCTATCTTTCTTGGCTAAAGCCATTATATTTTCCAGAGTTCCATATCTTTTCCTCTCATTCATTAAATTTCCCTAACCATGCCTTTCCCTGATGCTCATTCACTCCTTGTCTTTTTCTCACATACATTTCCTTAGCCATATCCTTCCTTACATTCACTTCCTCACTAATCTCCTCCCTCCAAACTAGATTTACATAGGCATAGATCTAAAGTTAGTTTCCTTTCCCTAATAAATCTCTCCCTGTACTTCTCTCTATCTCACTGCTCCTGTATGCTATCCAAAACTTACTGGTCTTGACTTCCGTCCTTTCACTGATCAATATCTATTAAAGGTATTGAGTCACCTGTAATCTAAATATGGCCATATACATGTATGGTCAAAAGGGCATTCCTTGGTATTCAAAATGCCCATGTGAGGGCGCTGTTTTTAAAAGGCGGCCACCCGCTTACAATCTGTGATTGGTTAGATTTTCTCTTTCCATGGTAACTGTAGCAAAATTGGAACAGGTGAAACATTCTCATCCAGTTCCTTTGAAAAAATTCCTGATATGTAAACACTTGATAAAGGTATGGGTGATATTTGCCTAAAAACTGACCATGCATGAGACAAGAAACCAGACTAGAGAGAGAAAACGCATTAAAGGAAGTCATACCAGAAAATGAATGGAGAAACCATCCTTTGCCCTGAAGCCCCAAGACTTAATCATTCGTCCCTCAGTTCCATGTCTTGGTTTTGTCTGTGTAGATATACTGGATCCAAGGCAATCAGGTTTATCAAAATTTTTATTACGAAAATTTTACAAATCAATTCGAATACTTTTTTGGTACACCATGGATGACAGGAATCTTCTTTCAAATTGTCATCTCAGATGGCCAAGCTGTATTTATTTAGGGCTTGGACCTCCTTCAAAACACTTTGCCATGCCATTGCTTTCTACAGCATTGTCATAACAAGAGAGAGACACCAAAGGAAATTAGTATAATTTCTTATATTTTGGTCAATTAAGGTTTAAGTGCAATTTGTTAAATTGTTCGCCAACTTCACCTCAGCGGTTTGAAATTACAGAAAGTAATTTTCAAGCATAATGATAGCATGGAGACAATTGTGGATGTGTCTTTGTAAAGAGCCTTCATACCAGCTTATAATAAACAGCAGGATGTAACCATGGCAGCCAAGGCAAAGCTGTAACACCTGTGGGCTGATTATAAAACCACTGGCAATGAGAGGTTTGTAGAAAGAAAGAAGCATGGGTCTGTGGGAGTAATTGAAATGTCTTGCTTATTCCTGATACAGACCAGGGTGACTCCTTTGAGAAACATTGAAAGCTTGACAGCAGTCTACTGGGAAATGCACCTTTTAAAAAGCAATATGATAAAATTGTGATAATATATGAAGTGCTTTAACCCTTTCACCCCCAGTTCCCTGTATACAGGTCCAACTTTACCATAGAAAACAATGGATTTGGGACAAACCATGGTGGTGAAAGGGTTAAGGTAGTACAGGCCTCAAATTGAAAGACTTAAAACTTTTGCTTAAACCTTCCATCCACTTTTGAAATCAAGAATAAAAAGAGGTCACCATGAAATATTTGGTGCCAGATAAACAAATTAGTCAATATAATTGAATTCAAAATGGTCACCATCCCTGTGTTAACTTCATGAAGAAAAATCAAATTTTTTGATTTTCATAAGTATACGCTGGCGAAAACTTTACTTAACCTAAGAGCTTCGGAATGGGCCCCAACAAGTTATAGACCAAAAAAGTATTGTAAAAGCCTTAGAGTCTGAATATCAGTCCCCTAGGTGCATTCTACCTTGAACTGAACAAAATATGATCAGAAAAGTTGAATGTATATGTCGTGAAGAATGCTAACAAGAATGGGAAAGTCTGAGGAAATGGAGAAATCATAAAATGAAATATAGAATGGAGAAACCATTGAGAACTTCAAGGGCCAGAATCTATAATTTTTAGCTCATATTTGGTATGTATGTGTAAATACCAAAAAGAGCTTATGGTAAGTCGGTGGCATAAAGTAAGTAAGTAAGTAAGTAAGTAAGTAAGTAAGTAAGTAAGTAAGTAAGTAAGTAAGTAAGTATGTATGTATGTATGTATGTATGTATGTATGTATGTATGTATGTATGTATGTATGTATGTATGTATGTATGTATGTATGTATGTATGTATGTATGTATGTATGTATGTATGTATGTCTGTCTGTCTATGTACATGTATGTATGTTGTTAGAACGTGTTGGTATGTCAGTGGCAAGTTCTTGTTCTTCTGTCGAAAGCATGTTGATACACCAACTGTTTAGCTTGTCAACACAGCATCTACGGTACATGTATGTGTGTATATGTGTGTAATTATTGTTCAAATATAAATTCTAGTTGGCACCAGAATTCACTTGTAATAACAATGCCGTTCACACATGTACACGCTGAGTTGACAGGCTGAATACTGTGTATCTCAATATCCTTTAGGCAGTAGAATAAGAAACTGTAATTGACATCAAAAAAATAAAAATAGTAAAAATTATCAAAAATCACAGCTACTGGCCCTTGGAAAGAAAATTACACATTGTGAAATATGATAAAGATTGCCAATCAACAAGTTGGGAGAGATCTTTTAATGTGGACTTAAAGATGAAAAACTTGTAATCTTTTGAAGATGAAGAAATTGTCAACCAAACCCTGTATATCAACTGCTGTCAATATTTCTTGTACAATGAGCATGACACAATCAAAAATATATCATACATCTTTGACATGACCATCAACAAAATCAGCTATATTTATATAAAACTTTAAACAATGTAAGAGAGTGATAAAAATAATGTAGATCTTTATTTTTTTTTAATCATTTGACTACTGAGAACAATAAAATCATGAAAAATTTGTTGACAATCTCATTATACAAATCTCAGAGAAATTAGCCAACGCAGCTGTACCAAGTGAACTCAAGACACACTGCTGTGTATCCTGTAAATTAATAATATCTCGAAAGTGCCCCAAAGCCTCGCAGGCAATATTTTTCATGGATTCTTAAAATTTTCACAATACAATCTGACTTGCTGCATCTGTAATCTCATTTTCAAAGCCATAGAGTTGATATACCGTAGGCAATAGCTGTTGTTTCGAAAATAAAATGTCATGTAATTTTAGGTTATTAAGGTTAAAATTTGGGGTAATGTGCAACACTGAATAAGCTGTTATCGAATTTGGTAGCTGAATCTTACAAATATAATTAAAACAATACAAATAGACTCCCTAAGTCGCTGTGAATAGTGACAATTGACCAATCAGAGAAAGAGCTTATTCAATGCTGCACATCAGCAGAAAATTTGCATGGTGACCCCTGATATTTATTCTTGATTATGAAATAAAAATAATTTAAAAGTTTCCTTGAGAAAAATTCTAGGAAAAATTTTGTCTTCAGTCTTATATAAAAATGATTTCTAATGCATTACTTAAGGTAGTATATGCCTCAAAAGTGAAAGACTTAAACTTTCACACAAATTTTCCTAAAAGAATCTTTCAACCATTCTCTTTCAAAATCAAGAACTAAAGTCGGGGGTCACCGTACGAATTCTGGTACCAGAGAAACAAATTAACAAAGATTTACAGATATTTGGAATTCAAAATGGCCACCATCCCTGTGTTAACTCTATGAAGAAAAATACAATTTTTGATTTTCAAAAAATAAGACGGTCAAAGTCTTTCTTAAACCAAGAGCTGTAAAATGAGCCTCCACAAGTGGTAGATCAGAAAAGAATTGTAAAAGTTTGAGAGTCCGAATATCTGTCACTGTGATGCATTCTACCTTAACTTGATTTTCATACAAGATCTGACCAATTATACATGGCAATAACACAGTGTGACAAAACAGGGAATGCTTGCATATGGCGGTAATTCTGGCAAGCAGCAAGATGGCAATGATTATTTGACTATTTAGATCTGTACAATATGTATGTGTGATATACAGATATTAACTTTTTAACTGTGTGAAGTCTTAGTCATTTTCTCATGTTTTATTTATTTTAAGCAAATAGAAAAAATATGGCTGACTTGACTCACTGAGAACACCAACTTGGATTCAAAGTTTTCAAGCTCTTGGGAGTATGGTGCAAAGTGTTATAGTGAAATAGAAATTGATATCTTCTTGAAGTTGAACGGCTCTAGGAATGTACAGTCATTTTTATTAGCTCCCATAGCCATATGTATATATGGCAATGGAAGCTATTCTTATAGGCTAGGGAAATGTCTGTATGTATGTATGTCTGTATGTCTGCAGGGCTCGAAATTAACGGTGGTCTTGCATCCAAAGACCACCACTTTTTCATTTTGGACCACCAAAATTCAAATGTTGGTGGTCCAAATGGACCACCACTTACGTCAGAAATTTTGAAGACGACGTACTTGGCCCGCACTACATTGCCTGAACGTGGTTCAATGCAGGACAAAAGTAGAACATATGCACCTGCTTGCAAGTGACATTTATCATGATATTGCAACATTTTAGACTTAGGAGACCGCAGCACTTTATGCAACATTGTATTTCATCATCACAAAACGTCATGTCAATCAGTGCTGTACAGACAATGGCACTACAGATGCAAAAATTCGAGAATCGATCGAGTCTATGTTGTTGGTTACACAATACAGTTAATGGTCATTACGTCGCATGTTATTTGGAAAATGGTTTACGGGTGACCATTTAGACTCTGTCGGGTTGCATTCTTGAGAGGTCCCGCTGGACTTTGAACAGTATCTGCTTTTTGTTGGCCCTTTGAAAACACTAATTTCGTAGTCAGAAGGTATTTTCTTTGAACATGATCTCATTGGGCTGCTCAACGATCATATACGGAACATGCATCACGGCATGGCAAACGTTCAGCTACACCTTGAAGCCCCCCAGGTTGTTGTTTTTTGTTAATAGAGCATGCGCATTACAGGAAACCCCAAGTTCTACAGAAAAGACTGCCCAGCTCACTTCAGATACTGATTCCTACCGTGCGCATTTTGAATACATTTTACGCAAATAAAAACTCAGTTGCGTAAAATCGTACGCAAGTTTTGAAATTGTAACGGAAACGCTGCCCAGGCCCATTCGTGTTCAGGCAGTGCTCAAATCGGGTTCTGTTACTGGTTGCTATTGGTTTTTATGAGTGGAAGTATTTTGACTCTCTATAGTAGATAATAAAGTTCAGAAAAAATAATATTGTGAATTTCAAGTTCAATGGAGCAAATAGTGGGATTTTTGTCATCATAATTGTTAACAGCCGATACCTGGCAGAATAATTTTGAACATAAGAGTATGTGAACTGACAACTCAAAATCATCTTAAGGTAGCGTGATAGGTTAGTATGAGTATTTTCCTTCAAAACTCCGAAAAACTATCCTTTCCATGCCATTTCTTCCTAAGGACATGGCCTTTGAAGGTGGTCAGTTTTCAGTATAGTATCATCAGATATGCCGAAAAAATTATTCGCTCTTGAAAATTATGCCAACAAAGGAATGCAAACAAACTTCTTGTGTTTTCCATTTTCTTTTCTTGCCATTTTAGCACGATTCTCTTGGTCTAAATAGTGTAAGTCGACAAGGGATGACAGGTAGTCTACCAAATTTTCACAGGTGAAAGTCGTACAGGTGGTCTCCAAACAGTGTCTCAGATTTTTCCAAACACATTTAAGGATTTTAATATTCGTAGTTTAAATAAACTAAGTAATGAACAAAACATGATTCAAAACCATGACTGGTGATTGTCAAAAAACCTAAGTCGTCTTCAAAAATTTTAAGACACAGTTATGCTGACAGTATATTAAACTTTTAGATTGCTTTGTTCAAATGACAATCGGCTATGTGAGGTGATGGTTATAATTTTCATGGTGAAATATCCCAAATTCGGCCTTTTCAGATCCCCAAAAAACCAAAATGTAATGGTACAGCATTAAAATTCATAGAAAGAGCTTTCTGGTGATATGCACGTTTTACGTATATAACATAGTTTGGGCGAGAAGTTGTCGTTTGAATGTATGTTGTCACAAACCTATCACGCCATCTTAAACAATTGTTATATTACGGACCACTACATTTTAATTTGGACCACCAAATATTTGTTAGGTGGTCCACATGGACCACCACATTTGAAATTTAATTTCGAGCCCTGTGTCTGTATGTCTGTATGTCTGTATGTCTGTCCGTCAACATCAAAAACTCCAAAACCGCTGCACATTTCATCTTGATATTTGGTGTGTACATGGATGATGGGCTGTAGATGAGATTTTGTTCAAATGAAGTTGTCATTGCCAAAAATATGCAAATTAAATGAAAAAATGTAAAAACAGTCAAAATTGAAAAACTCAGTAACCACTGAGCAGATTACATGAAAAATTTGCATGTAAGTACTTTGGGCTGACCTGAAATGATTGTGCTTTTTGATTTTTTGATATTGTTGAAAATATGCAAATTAGTGCCAAAAAAGGCGTTTTTGGTAAAAAATCTTCTTCTTCATAACCGCTGGTCAGACAGCTTTGATATTTGGTATACAGATCCCTAGGGATAACCCAACTTGGATTTGTTCAAATTGTGATGAAATATGCAAATCTGTATTTTTAAGGAATTTTTTTGTCATTTTTGGTCAAAAATTTATTTCATCAAAACCGCTCGTCTGACAGCTTTGATATTTGGTATACAGGTTCCTACAGATAAACTAAATATGATATATAGAATATATGATGAAATCTGCAATTTTGTATTTTTGGTGCAATTTTTGCCATTTTTGGTCAAAAAATGTGTTTCTCAAAAAGTACTTGTCTGATGCCTTTGATATTTGGTATGCTGGTTCCTAGGGGTTCTCTTAGTGTGATATAGTGAAATTTGATGAAATCTTCAATTTTTGTATTTTTGGGTCAATTTTTGCCGTTTTTGGTCAAAATATTTGTTTCTCAAAAGTTACTCATGTGATAGCTTTGATATTTGGTATACATAATTATGATGAAATCATCAATTTTGTATTTTTGCAGCTAATTTTGCCATTTTAGGTCAGGCCATCCTGCAATGAGCTGTCAAAGATCTCAACCTTCTTCATCAATACATGTCACGAAAAGTTGCTCTCTACATAACACAGAAGAGCTCTGTCGACTATTGGGTCGCTTGTTTTTTCAAAACCGCTGGTCAGACAGTTTTTTTCAATGTTAAAGAGTGATGAAGGGGGGGGGGGAGTCCTGGCAGATTTTGAAAAAAATCCAAACAAATGTCAATAAAAAAATCAGCCACAGAAGGTTTGTCAAAAAGAAAGGTGGGATAGTGGGAAAAAAAGAATGTACAATGTATCGGATAAAAAAGATAATGTTCCTCATCAATCTTCCAGACAACCCCCTTTATCAAATGGTACACCCCTGATGTATTTTTGTGTGCAATTAACCATGCAGTGTATTTTAGTTTAAGATGTCAATCAAGTTAGGTAAGGATTTGAAAGGAATAGTCAAGTTCACCACAGTTAAATTTCTTAACTTTATCTCTTGTGTCATCATCCTTGTGTAATTGGTTAAGTTTGTAAGTTGCTCCAGATGTGGATGTACCAGCTGTTCTGGAAGAAAACAATGTTTACTTTTCCCTGTAGGGTTTCTGAGTTGATGATTGTATGTTGAAATCTCTCCATGTATCTGGTGCATGGGCAAAATGTAGATATCGGTTGCATGTTATGTATTTCAGTCTATGTCAAATATTGTAAATGAAAAATCATGAACAGTTTGCTGTGTGCTTGTAAAAGATAACATGTTTGTCAATACATATTAAAACTGCCTTGCAGTTTGATTGTCTTAAAAATTATCATAGAAGTAGAAAACGAAAAGAAACTAATCAAATTGCTGTAACATATTCACCCTCAGTGTCTGTAGGCCTATACTTAACTATTTTATCATTACATTCAGCTTTTTGTTATATCTTTATCACTCTTCATGGGCCAAGGCACATTTGGGGTCAATGTCATCCCTCTGTGCCAGTCTGTGAATGTCAGTCTGTCTGTATGTGTATGTCCATGTTTCATACAATTGTTGGTTTGTTTTGATAACTGTATGGGAGCGAACAGTGATTATTGTCACTATTTTTAGAAATACTTGCATTTAACATAGACTGCACAGCACTCTATAGCATAAACACATGTTGCATCATGGAGAGTACAGTTTTGCTGGTGTCTGTGTTGTGGGTGGCTGTTTATTTGAATAGTGGTCACCTGCCTTCATCATGCACATAATTGCAGGAGCGATATACCACAGCTGCCATAAGTGCAAGCTCTCAGCTTGAGCAAAAATCCGTTTTTGACCTTCCACGCCAGAATTTCAATATACTGTTACGATGTAATAGCAATAAATCACACCCATCGAATGGTATACCACTCAATTTTGACCAGTTCAGTTCATATATGCACTTGCTATCGGTTAGAGTTGACTTTTCAGATCCTCAGATTCAGATCCTCAGATCCTCAGATTCAGATCCTCAGATCTCAGACCTCAGATCCTATAACTTCAGATGCAGATTCGGAATTAAAATTTCACAATTTTCAAAGTTTGATGTAATATTGTTACGTGCAGAGAAAACGAACAAAAGGTGAACTCAGCAGTTAACGTTTAAACAAAATTTATTACAAAAATAAAACTAAGTCAGGGATAGAGTACAAGCTTTAAAAGTGTACAGACTACTTATCTCAGCCGGGACGGCAAAGCTCCAGTCTCAGAGTTGTAACAGTCAGTTGGATGAATGAACAGTCCTTTGGCTTGCAGGCTTGAAGCTGCACAAAGTCCACAGTATAAATCCAGCGTTGACAGTGAAGGTCTTGGAAAGTCTTGAGAATGACTACTGCTGGAGTTTAGTAACACACAAGAGACACGATCCCAAAAGTCTGACTGGAAGCTGTGCACGTCCCTTTTATAAAGGCATATAAGAACAATCTAGAACTTTTATTGACATGCTAATTACTGTTCTAAAATTATCTCCCTTACACAACTAATCAACTTTCCAGAACATTCCAAACATGACTAATTGAATTCAAGGTTGTGAGGTCATCAAGGGCAGTGACCTTGAGAATGTTCTAGACTAATTGAACTCAGGTCATGATGAGTGTGGGGAAATGACCTACATAACACACCCCCTCTTCAAAAAAGAAAATTTTTCAAAGAAAAATCTTTCTTTTACAAATGTAATCTTGAAAAGGATTTAAGTACTCAAATTTTGTTTTACTCTAAAGTAAAATTTCTTGAAAGTGAACAACAATAAAATTTCTTGAAAGTGAACAACAATAAACTCTAAATACGAGAGAGACAGTCTGCAATTAAATTGTCTCTGCCTTTGATATGTCTAATGTCAAGATTAAACTCCTGTAACATTAAACTCCATCTTAGCAATCTCTGATTTTTGCCTTTAAATTTCTGCAGAAAAACAAGAGGGTTGTGATCAATATAAACCACTATTGGCTGATTTGAAGAAGTAACATAAACTTCAAAATGCTGTAAAGCTAATATCAAAGATAAACACTCTTTTTCAATTGTAGAGTAGTTTCTCTGGGATTTGTTAAATTTGCGTGAAAAATAGCAAACAGGATGATCTATACCATGACTATCCTCTTGCAATAAAACAGCACCAGCAGCCGTATCACTAGCATCTACAGCTAATTTGAATGGCAAAGTGAAATCTGGTGCAGACAACACTGGGGCACTTTGCAGTATGGCTTTAAGTGTATCAAATGCCTGTTGGCATTGCTCTGACCAAACAAACTTTACTTTCTTTTTAAGTAAGTTAGTCAAAGGCTCAGTAATTGTGGAGAAATTTGGACAGAATTTTCTGTAGTAACCAGCCATACCGAGAAAGCGCATCAGTTGTCGTTTGCAGTTTGGTATGGGAAAACTTGAAATGGCACTGATTTTGGCATAAAGTATGCATGGCAAAGTCCAGTTATTTTTATTGAGTTCGATAAAGTCATTGTTCGGCAAATACTTGGCTTCCTCCTGGAGATATTCCGCTTTCGCAGGATTCAGTCCGTCTGGATGTTGTTCCACTGGATTACTGTCGCAGACATCTTCGTTGTGGTAGATGATGTTTGTCCTCGTTGGAACATCTTGAAACAGGTGTTTATATTCATGGAGCAGTTCTTTCACCTGTTGTTGTTGTTCTGGCTGGAGGTGTGCCAACTTTGTAGACTCCAGCTTCTCCAGGATTCTGAGTTCTGAAGCTTGACCGAGCCCAGCTTTGAGTTTAGAGTATTTTCACTCAAGTCAGTTTCAGTATCACTATCTTCATAATGGTTTGAACTGACTGCACTGACAGGCTGAGTTATAGTAGGATTATCCCTATCAAATATGGCTTAAGCATATTTATGTGACATAGCTGTTTTTGTTTTCGCCTGTCAGGTGTTATTATGATGTAATTTAAATCACTCAATTTCTTATCGATTAGATATGGCCCAAAATAACGAGCATGGAGTGGTTTGCCAGGAATTGGAAGTAGAACAAGAACTTTTTGACCTGGTTCAAACTTCCGTTTTGAGGGTTTTTATCGTATTTGGTTTTCATTGACTGCTGAGATGACTCAAGATTTTCTCTGGCTAATTCACATGCTTTAGAGAGTTTTGTACGAAAATCTGACACATATTGCAAAATATTCAGACAATCATCATCGTCTGATAGGAATTTCTCTTTAACGAGCTTAAGTGGGCCACGGACTGTATGTCCAAATACAAGCTCAAATGGGCTAAAACCAAGAGACTCCTGAATTGACTCTCTAACAGCAAAGAGCAGAAAATGAATTCCTTCATCCCACTGCTTCTCAGTGTCAAAACAGTAGGTCCTAATCATGTTTTTCAAAGTTTGATGAAATCTCTCAAGAGCACCCTGACTTTCTGGATGATAGGCGGATGACCTATACTGTTTAATGCCTAGCTGATCCATTACTTGTTGAAAAATACCAGACATAAAGTTGGAGCCTTGATCGGACTGGACACATTTAGGGAGGCCAAATAAAGTGAAAAATTTGACTAAAGCTCTCACTATAGTCTTTGTCTTTTATATTTCTCAGTGGTATGGCTTCTGGGAACCGAGTTGATGTACACATTATTGTCAGCATGTACTCATTTTCTGATCTTGTTTTGGTAGGGCCCAACACAGTCTAAAAATATCCTACTAAACGGTTGAAATGCAGGAATTGACTGTAAGGGGGTATTTGGAATGGTGTGATTTGGTTTTCTTGCCAGTTGACATGTGTGGCAATTTCACAGATATGTGCTACATCCTTCCTGAGATTATGCCAATAAAAATTACTGAGGATTTTATGATAGGTCCTACTGACTCCTAAGTGACCAGCCAGGGGGTTTCATGGGCCAGGCGCAATATTTCAGCATGGTAGGGCTTTGGAACCACAATTTGATGTTTTATAGCCCAATCGTCATCAACCAAAACATCTGGAGGTCTCCATTTACGCATGAGAATACCAGATTTTGTATAATAGGAAACAGAGCTATCTGAAGTTTTATCTTCATCATCTACCCTGTCAAACAAAGACAAAATATCTGGGTCTTTGTGTTGTTCTGCAATGAGATTTGATTCTAGAAAATGTCTGACTTTGGTCAGCAGAAGTTTTACTGGAAGTTTCAAATCCACGAGGGATAACGGAATGATCCGTGTCAAACACCTGACTGAGAAAGGTGTCATTTAAGTCAACATCTGTGACATTATTCTTGAGAGTATTTTGATTCTCGGAAGTTTTCTTTGACATGGCTCGAGTAATTGCACACGAAGGAAATAAATCGGGTATCTCTTGTTCAATTGGCTCTGGATCCTGATCTAAACTAGGATTATCAGTCACAAGTGGATTAGTAATGACCTTGTCCCCAGAGGTCGTTTCCAAGAAGAAGGTGAATCCCTTCAAAAGGCAAAAAGGGCCTAATACCTAAAGTCACAGGTCCAGAAACAAAGTCCGAAGACAAATAGACATTATGGAGAGGAACAGGAATAAAGTCATTGCAATCTACCCCCTTAATAAGAACTTTAGAACCTGAAAATGACTTTTCAGAAAACGGCAGGGTATCTGCCAACAAAAGAGACTGGGAAGCCCCGGTATCTCTTAAAATTTTGACAGGGGTAGCGGAAGAAAAATCACTAGAAAGTGATATAAAACCATCGTGAATAAATGGTTCGAAAATACCCATAATGCTATCTTGAGAAGAATTGACCTTGACCTCATTAATTGGGGATAAGAGGGGTTTAACCTCAGACAATGTGTTACACACATTATTAGACTCTAATTGAGTTGATGAAGAAATAAAGCCGGTTGGCTTAGATCCACTTTGACCACTTTGACCTTCACGTTTTCTTTTCAATTTGAAACAATCTGACATTAAATGGCCGTCTTTCTTACAATAATTACAAGAAAGTGTACCAAACTGTTTGTCAGAAGGAGATTGAGACTTGGGATCTGATGATGTGGGAGTGTTACTTGAACTCTGTGAACTGTTGTCATTTGATTTCCTACTGTCCTTTGAGAAATTCTTGGATGAAAAGGAGGAGTTAAATTTACCTGCATTGTTTCTGTATGAAAAGGACTGGGATGGTTTGCTGAGAAATGAAGATTTGTGGGTCAATGAATAATCATCGGCCAAACGTGCAGCAACCTCAAATGTATTTGCCTTTTGTTCATTGATAAACGTCTTGATGTCACTCCGGATGCACCTTTTAAATTCCTCAATCAAAACAAGTTGTCGTAATTTGTCATAATTCTGACTGACCTTTTCAGAAGAACACCAACGATCAAACAGTTGTTCTTTTGTTCGAGCAAATTCAACGTAAGTTTGATCTTTCACCTTCTCACAATCCCTAAATTTCTGACGGTAAGCTTCAGGCACCAACTCATAACCCTTGAGAATTAATTCCTTCACAGAATCATAATTTGAAGCCTGCTCTACTGACAACTGAATGTAAATTTCTCTGGCTTTACCCACCAAAGCACTCTGCAAAAGCATAGACCAGGACTCCTTAGGCCAGTTCAGGCTCTGAGCAATTTTCTCAAAATGGAGGAAATATTTATCAACATCCTTTCTTGGAAAGGGGGAACTAACCTGAAATGCTTAGTGATGTCAAACTTGTCTGAAGGGAAGAATTTTCCTGACTGTCCAAGCTCTAAACGTTTTATTTCTAACTGCAGTCGGTTTTTCTACTGCATCTTCTCTTTCTCTTCTTTCTTTTTCCTCTCTTTCTTTCTCCCTTTGTCTTTCTTCCATTTGCAATTCTTTTCTTTCATTTCCAATTCCCTCTCTTTCTGTCTTTCTTCCATTTCTAACTGCATTTGTATTTTTTCTTTTTCTAATGCCTGTCTCTCCTTTTCCATTTGTAATTCTTTTTCTTTCATTTGTAATTCTTTTCTTTTTCTAATGCCAATTTTTTTAGCTCGAAATCTGCCTGTATTTCTAATTCCAATTTTTGAGTTCGAAGGAAGACTCAGGCTCATAATCTTTCAAGGCAGACTCCTCAAAATGGCCAGAATTAACTAAATGTTTTGCAATCTTGAACTGTATTTCTCGCTTGCGCATAGATCTTTTGACATCTACTTTAAGGAAATTGGCCAGTGCTATGAGGTTGTCTTTTCTGAGGGAATTAAATGTGTCCTGATCAAGGTCATCCATAAATTCGTCTGGCTTGAATTCCGCCATGATTGAATTTAGCTGAGTTCACAGTATACAGTAGTTTTGAAAAGGTAGGCAAAATGTTGTCAAACGGCTCAAAATATTCGTCTCCCGGACGAGCCCCCAATTTTGTTACGTGCAGAGAAACGAACAAAAGGGTGAACTCAGCAGTTAACGTTTAAACAAAATTTATTACAAAAATAAAACTAAGTCAGGGATAGAGTACAAGCTTTAAAAGTGTACAGACTACTTATCTCAGCCGGACGGCAAAGCTCCAGTCTCAGAGTTGTAACAGTCAGTTGGATGAATGAACAGTCCTTTGGCTTGCAGGCTTGAAGCTGCACAAAGTCCACAGTATAAATCCAGCGTTGACAGTGAAGGTCTTGGAAAGTCTTGAGAATGACTACTGCTGGAGTTTAGTAACACACAAGAGACACGATCCCAAAGTCTGACTGGAAGCTGTGCACGTCCCTTTTATAAAGGCATGTAAGAACAATCTAGAACTTTTATTGACATGCTAATTACTGTTCTAAAATTATCTCCCTTACACAACTAATCAACTTTCCAGAACATTCCAAACATGACTAATTGAATTCAAGGTTGTGAGGTCATCAAGGGCAGTGACCTTGAGAATGTTCTAGACTAATTGAACTCAGGTCATGATGAGTGTGGGGGAAATGACCTACATAACAATATACTGAGAAATAAAAATATAATTTAGATTTGAAAAGGCTTTAGAAATTATTTTATTTCTATCTTGAATCTTGAACTTCAAAACCTCGATCTCAGAATCAGAACGTCATCAGTCGAAGACAGGGTGCGCAATGATTCCACTTGTTATGTCATCACGTGAACGTTCCCTCATAGAGATAAACACCCAGGATAAACACACCCGCGATCGAACGATCAAGACCGCGACAATCATACATGGTGACTATCGACAGTCCGTATTTTACCATCGTTCGTAATATTGATGGCGAGGGAATATAACTAATCATGTTGGAGGCCAGTTACCCCGGGCTAAATCAGAATTCAGGGTCGGAAGAAGCAAGCTAGCTAATCTGTAATTGTAGACCAGTGTTCGTTGAAACTTGTTGAGCGAAAACGTTATGTAGACTTTTTTTTTTTTCATAACTGCCTTGTACATGTCATATTCAAATTATTAAATTTAATATTGCAACCATACTGTTAATACGGGTATTGTAAAAGGCTTGTAAATTCGAATCTGCATCTGAAGCTTTAGGATCTGAAATCTGAGATCTGAGGATCTGAATCTGAGGATCTGAGGATCTGAATCTGAGGATCTGAAAGTCAACTCTACCACTTGCTATCGCTCGTGCATATATGTCGTTAACTGGTCAAAATCTTGTGGTATACCGTCACTGGGTGTGCTTTATTGCTTAAAATATTTTGAGTATAAAGCACAAATTGTTGTTCATTATACGTGGACCCTGACCTTCACAGTTTCCATACATTGATGTACATTTTGCTGACAGGTCCATGCCACTGGCAGTGCAATCAAGAAAGAGACAAAGACAGACATTGAGTTTCAAGTCCTCAGGAACGGCACGATGAAATTTCTCGTCACAGGCGTCAAGGAGAACGTAGGAGTGGCCATTGCATTGTTACAGCGCAGGTTGACCAATGTAAGTTGCCAAAATTTGTCACACCCAATTCATGCCAGTGACTGCGTGGATAACTTTCCCTACTGTGGAAATTCCTTCATTATTTCATTGGTCTCCGAACCAAATTTACAAATTTGAGGTAAATTATATGTATTCTGCAAAGATCAATGTTGGATATTAAAGATTTTTTCGATTTAAGGTTTTATTTGTATTATTAAGCAGAGGCTGCAATGCTTAGCCCAAAAGTGTAAACACTAAGATATCTCAATTTGTGTCTGTTATAGGTAGCTGTAGTATTTTAATCCATTTATGACAGCTTTCCGTTGTAGTTCATCTTTTTCCAAAACAATTTCACATTTGAGATTTAACACTTAACAGCCATACCTGACTCGCAGCAAATGCATAGCATATCAGGCATTGTTTCATATAGTGTCATTCTGATAGTCAGGCGATTTTTAACAAATGAAATCAATGAGAAAAATAGTTGGTAAATTTATGAAATCACTTCCCATCCTGCATATTTACTACAGATACATGAAGTAATACAGGGTTGAAGGTTTGTTTTGAGACAGTGGAATCTCAGCCACTGCGAATTTTAATTCAAATATTTTAGGTGCTTGAAAAGCCATATGAAGTAATTTGCAGCCATATGCGATATTTTGTGTTTTTTCCATCCTATAAAGCAAAGGCGCCAAGTTACTGAAAAGTTGCCAGATGGTATTTCGGCACTCACCGTAGACAATCTACGGAAGCACAACCAAGCCCTGACAGAAAAACGAGAGTTTGGATGCGAGCCGTGTGACAACGTCTACTGGAGGAAAGTTTTCCAGTACAAGCCTGTCGCCAGGTATGGTCATAATTTGCATTGCATGTCTATTGAGGCATATGTGCATCAACTGAAAGTTTTAAACTTTTGCCATCCTCAATTGAACTTTAAAAACATCTTCTTCTGTGTTGTAAATGGATTTGCATACACTGCATGCTACAGTGAGTCTAATATAAGCAAGCGATGTAATCAATGTAAGCAACGTCTATCAGAAAAGCTACATGCTGATAAATCTACACTGTTGAACAAACTCTCTGAGTTGGTTTCAAAGTGTCCCAATCAAAACAATATTGATATTCAACACCACCTAAAACTATAGTATAATGGTACGTTCCAACCATATGAATGAGAGTGAAGACCTCAGGAAAAGTTAGTCTGAAGATTGCAAGAAGCATGAAACTTAAACAACAGATATTATTACTTTGTACATGGAGTAATTTGTGTTACTTTTTATGCTCTGCTTTTAGCATTGTGCACTGTAATTTCCCATAAGAATATATATATATATATATATATATATATATATATATATATATACATACATATATATATATATATATATATATATATATATATATATATATATATATATATATATATATATATATATATATATATATATATATATATACTCAATTTATATTATATATAATATATAAAATAGATAAATTGTGTGATATAGACATATACTCAATACACACATACACACACTCACACAATTTATATCTTTCTTTTTCTCCAATTCTTAATTAGATGTGACAAATGTGGAGTTCGCTATGATGCCATACCAAAAGATCAAGAGTATGGACTGGGAACCTACGAGTGTACCAGCTGTAACAGGAAGTTCAGTGGCAGAGCTAGAGCTGATGTGCCAGCTATGTGTTATGACTGCCATGTCATGGTCAGTACACAGTCCATTGTCATGATTGTCATTTTCACTGATGAGTGTGAATGTATGGTATTTCACAGCATTTATCCGATGAAGAGATTTCAAGAAATTTGGTTCTGAGTCCCAATAAACTTTTTTCACAGCACCTTGTGCACTATGCAGTTCTGCTTTTCTGCCATACACACTTGATGCACCTTCAATGATCTGGCTAAAAAGAGACTCACAGATACAGCTTGGTGAGGTGATCATCGTGGAACCTCAAAGGCTACTCCTTATGTCGGCTTTAATACCAAGCCAAGCTTTGCCTGGGTCAACTGTTGAGGGCGCACTTACATGTAGATTCAGATGAGTGAAAGTTATTTATGGACTGTGAGAGATAAGCCTGAGATTCGTGTCCATCTTGGTTTTATAGTTTGTAAGCTAATAATATCATAAAGCATTTGGCTTCCTGTGTCTCTGAGAAAATTGTCCACCCTCGAAAATTTGTAACTTCTACTTCTGTCATCGTCATCATCAGGTAAGGCCAACGAACATAGGACCAAGACCACGTGGACAGAGGAGGAGTCGCAACATCCACAGTTGTCAGGCGTGCCACAACGGCGCCATTCGTCCATGCCCGATGTACAAGAGGGTGGTTGTTCCCAGCAAGGTTCACCAGAGTACAGGAAGTACAGTTTCCAGCTTTCTGTCCCAGCAGTCCGCCATCTACTACCCACCCTTGCAGTCAGGCTCACCACCGCCACCACCGTCGTCGTCAGCATCATCAGGAGCAGAGCCTACAACGGCGACTGCCGAAGCTAGCCCTCCAGTGGAAGCAGAACCTGAAGTCGAAGTGGCCAACTAAACTTTCTGCAATGTTCTTCCTCCCCCTCTACCCCTTACATTGGCAGAATGGAATGACCCTCTAATTACAATCAACAAGGTAACTTCCAAGATACTTGAGGCTGGAGGGGGTCAATTTATATCCTTGTGTTGGTTTGCTTCCAAGGGGATCCAAAACTTTATATAGCCGTCATGTCATACAAAACTTTTTACGATTTTATTCCTGATCCCAGTATCGTCATACGGCGTGATTATAAATAAACAGATTTGAAAAAAAGAACTTATTATATCTTGTCTTGCCAAGTAATAATCCATACAATTAGAAAGAGAGGCTGGTGAAGGGATAGCTATTTTCAAACTTGACATTGAATTGTAAGTTGCTGCAATCACTTTATAATATCATTTTATCCACCTGAATTTAACGGTAAACAGTTTTTAAAAAAATGAACTTGACATACCTTAACTTGAATAGTTTGATTTATGTTACTAAAATCATGCTGCTGAGCCAAAAAATTTAAAAAACCTGGTTAGTTTATTGGTTTTGGTATATTGGTAGCTAGACCTAGCAATGCCACTAAAGGCACTGAGGGCATTGACCCTTTTCATGGTAGCAACGTCATCGTGTTCACATCACTGCTCAAGAATTCTCACATGGTGCAAAGTAAAGCACTCAAAAAAAATTATCTTCAAATGCAGTTTCTGCTCGAGCTTTTTTTTTAAATTCACTACAACTTTTATTTCCTTGAAGTGAAAGCTAGCGCTTGTGAAATGAAATGTCGTTAAATATCCTGGTTCTGATAAACTCCAACCATGCTTTAATATATTTGGATATTTGCTATTTAAGTCATATCAATTTGAAAAGTACTAAATTTTATAATATCTATAAATTTCTGGATCAAGAGACATAGTGCTTTCCAATGCATGTAAATTTAAGTCCTAAAGATATTTTAGACACATTATCAGCTTTATTGTCTTTTTATTTGTTTCAATTTTGCATTTATACAGTCATCCATAGTTGAAGGATGCTGACTTTTCATATTTTTCATAATTTTTCAATTGATAAGTTTGCTATTACATGTATAGACATATTTTACAAGACTAGACCCAGCCTTAGGGTTTCTTTTGATGTGGACAACGGCCTTTCCATAATTGATTGAGCAACTGAAATTGTGACAGCTGTTTTAGAATCTAAAATGCTATGCTGCATCTCCATGGTTGCATAGTTATAGTCTCTTGCCATCTTTTAACAGAGCTGGAACCTTGCAGTTGAAAGACTTACACTTTTGCTCAAACTTTCCACAAGGAAACTTGAAACCATTCCCTTTTGAAATCAAGAATGAAAATCAGGGATTGCAAAATAGGACACTAGAGAAAACAAATTGATTTGTGAAATTTAAAATTCAAAATGGCCACCATCTCTGTGCCAATGGGAAAAATTAAATTTTCACAAAATTAAGCTGATGAAAATTTAACCGAATGAGCTTCAAAAATAGCTCCCACAAGTGGCAGACCAAAATATCTGTCCCTTAGACGCAGCCTATCTTAAAATGGAAAACCGGACAATATAATTATTGTAGATCATTCCCGCTTTGGTTTAACCACACTTCAAAGTTGCGATGTAGTCAAAGTTGGTTTTGAACGAGGGAAATCCCGGAATGTTGGTCTGAATTTTGGTCTGTTTGTAAACTGAGATTCTTGTTCTATTTTTCAAAATCATGTTGAAATAAGTGTGGTAGTGTCGATGTCACGTAATGTAACCGTAACATTGCACATTGCACATTGCTCACAGTATGTTATATTTACAAGGACAGTAATGCCTTGTATTTTAACATACTTTACAAATGATGAAGAAATGTTTTGTTGGACAGAAATCATGAAAATTTTATCAAAAGTTTCGGCCATTGTCCTTTTGAAGTAGGCAAGTAGTATTACTTGATTATAGCTACAAAATGTTGGTAGGAATATTTCCCATCCCCTTCAGGATGAAAAATTTTCAATTTTTAAGAGGGAAAGAGTGTAACTTTAAAAAAGTGTAAAATATTGACAAATTGAACAAGTAGGAGAGAAAGGTCGCTTAGACTGAATTTTGCATACTGAGTAGCAACAAGTAAATTCAAAGCTATCTAAAATGTCATTTTTCTGAGTTAAATACATTTAAATATGAACTGCCCCCCAAAATTTCCTTTTAAATTTAGTACTAGTAGGTGTTACCAGTTTTGTGTCGGTATCATGCGTCTGAACAAAAATAAATGACTATTTTTATATGGTCAAGGTGCCTGTATACCAGCATCATGTAGAATTATTAATGTTTGTAGTGGAAAATGGTAGTTGATATAGATCATGTAATTCAGTGAATTCATCCCGTCAACCTAGTTCCTGCCTATGGTAGGTCTGAATTTATTTCACTTGTGCTTGTCAAGATGAGAAAATATAACACGCTGGGTTTTAAGTCAGTGAACAATTTATCACTTGATGTTTCTCATACATAAATATTAAAACTTAAAAAAAATATATATATATAAAGTTCTGAATACTCAAAAATAGATGACTTTTTGAAGATTTTACATTTTTATCTGGCTGTCAATCAAATAATGGATGAAAAATTCACATTACCTAGTTCAATTTGAAATGTGTCAGCAAAAATAAAATATTTTTCATGTTTTTAATTGTATAAATGAAACAAGACAGGCTGCAGTGATCTAGGCCATTACTTTATTCTATCAATAACATTTTCAGTATTTTTTTCAAGTGTACCACTTTCAACTTTATTAGTATACTCTTATTCTCTATTTTGAAATCCTCAATATTCAGTTTTTCAACACATCCTCAATATGCAGCCTACATTATAATTATTTTAATAAATATATTTTCAACATGTCCTGATTGAAGCCATTTTAACCCTTTGAGCGCCAAAGTCAATTTTGTTGCCTTTAAAAAATATTCATCGTCAAATTTTTTTCAGCTTTTGTGCAAATTTTGATTAAAAACTGTAGCCAATGAAATGTGATGTCCATTTGGTTCAAAATTATCCAAAAAAATTACAGAAAATTCATAAAAATTGGTAAAATGTTGCACTAAAATTTCAGTGGGAAGAATTACAGCACTCAAAGTGTTAACCTTTCCTATAGTGCTATTAGTTTCTGACAACTTTCTTTTATTTTAAGAGAAAATTTCATGGTACATGGTATAGTGGATAGGTACAGGGTAAAGGACAATATGATTATTATTGATACATTTCCAACAAGCCCTTGTTGAAAACCCTTTGACCATTATTATCAGTCTGAGAATCCCTTAGTTTCTGATTTTATGACAAAAATTATAGATTGGTACAGTGTAGGGGGCGTGCATCGAACATTGAAAAGAGATGCCCCATTACTATCTGGGGGACTGTTTCGCTGCTCTGCCAATTGCTAAGATATTTTGAAGACGGAAATGAATTTAGCAGACTTTTACAGCTGTAAACACGACTGCTTTTAATGGCTAGGAACATCTGTTTGGTTTTTACCAAATTTGAAATATTTGAGTACACAAAAGAATAATTTGAACAGTTTCTGTATATCTTGTATGATGTTCCAAACTTTCTTTTAATCTGTAAAGGCTTAATGTTTGAATAATATTCCAAAAAAATCTCACATAAAAAGAATACCAGTGTGCATGTGGGAATTACCCACTTGTGACTAACTTTGTAGATTTCTGTTTCTGAGTTCGGAATTACTGTGTCAATTTTTTTTTTGAAGAATTCTTCTTTATAAACATACATGATAATTAGGAATATGTACAGGGAAAGGTGCCACACTATTGCATGTAGAAATCCCAGAACATGTCGTTTTCATAATTGTCATCTTCCTAGAACTGTCTCAAAAGACACTGTAAAAGAAGCCATTGACAAAAAATGTATTGAAAAAATGGCATCACTGTGCTGGATTCCAAAACAAAATGGCAGGAGAAATTCTTTCTTTACAAAAGAGTCATAGAGAAAATCCTGACACAGAAGTATTTCTTATTAGTATATCATCATGTATCTTCATTGTTTGGTCAGCAACCCAATCCCAGTCTTCATACTTTTAAAAGTCATTGTTAGGGGATCTTTTTAGAAATCTATGTTGATAGAACATGACGAAGCTGCAAGTCTTATAATCAGCTCCCTTCATCATTGAAGGCCAAACTTTGTTACAAAGCAATTTGAGTTGCATGTGCTTCTTCTCAAAAATTAACCAGGAACACCAAATTTTGTTATCATTGTTCTTGTCTACTCTTTGCTACATGAACATGTAGGTGCAATTTATGCACATATGAAGAAAATTACAGTTTATTATGGGTAGTCGTCTGCCTGAGTGGTCAAAAGAATTTACCAAGATCCCACTGCTAGACCTTGTAATCAGCACTGCCATATGCTGAGTAATTTGACCCTACAGTTTAATACAGACAAAATTGGGAGAGGCCGATGCAAGAAAGCTCAACATTATCTAAATATTTAGTGTTAGTTTATAAGTAGACATCTTTGGTATTCACAGACTTTTGTATCATTGAAATAAGTAGCTCTTTTCTGGCGACAGGTTTTTTTTTTTCAGTTGTCATAAATCTTGTGTTTATGTTCATGTTCTTCATTAATCTTTAAGTCTTGGTTTATGATCTTGATTGCTGACAGTGTTTTTAGGATAGAATAGTGCATTTAACTTTCAGTTTTTTGTGTAATTTTGTAAACTGACGATGATATGTTATAACATGTTAGTTGCGTTTCTGTGCAATATAATGGAAAGTGTAATATTGATGTCAATGTCACCCACTTGAAGTGACTGGATAAGTGAAGAACAGAATGGGTTGGTAAAAATGTGTGTATTTTGTGAAAAAACGGGGAAAAAACTTAAGATTTCTCATGTATTTAATTTGGTTTTGACTTTTTTACCCTTTCACCACAATGATTTGGCCCAAACCCGTTGTTATCAATGATGATTGTGGACCTGTTTACAGGGAATGGGGTGAACAGGTCAAAACATCACGTTTCTACCAATGGTCGATACTTGACCCAGCAAGTATGCAAAAGCAGATCAGGTTGTCAAGGAAGAGTTTCTATAACACAAGCAGTCAATAGTTTCCAATGTATTGAGCTTTCAATCAGTCATGGACAACGATTTTTCATATGAATGACAAAAAAAGAAATAAATGAAAAATGTATCTCTGACCACTAGATGGCGCTGTGATCTACTGATTGTAAATATGGGGTATTGCAAGACCCCATCTCTGTTTATTCGCAGACTGTTATCGCTCACCATACTTAGTAGAGCATTCACTTTCTTTGCAGTGATCTGTGATGTCTGGGCAAGACAATCAGATCACAGTATTTTTCACATGACATGATCAAAAAGTCTGTTAACATTCTGATCAACAGTGTTCGGGGATTTCCACCGGATGCCAAATGCGCCACGATCCGTGCACACTCACAAGGTCAAGTATTTTACCATTGGTCTTACAATAAGTTATGGAAACATTGCAAAAAATATTATATAATTTAATCATTCTGAGCTCCTTGTGCGATCAGATATATGACTGGTAACATGCTTGATCTCTTCAAGGATTATATTCCTGTGCACCGGTATATGTCTGCCTCTACATGTGTATGTCTGTGAAATATTTGTGTATACCATAGATATGTATGTATGTCAGCTACGATACACAGCCCTTTCTGTTCATCACCAGGGTGGAATGAAGAAACAAAATGTCCAGCAAATGTATCGTTCAGATCTTATTTTGCGATTACATATCATTATTATACACAAAGTGAGGGCTACTTTTTTGCTGCAGCAATGGAAACTTGTAATCTTGCCTTTATGTGGAGTTATCAAGTTCAAAGAAAAAAAGGATACTTTGTATACATTCAATTATAATGGCTCTCATTTGTCCTTTTTCATACAGAGTGATGTTCGTCTATCTCAGTATTAGTTTCTCTCTTCAGAAAATGATTTTGATTTTTTAATGATCATTTTTCTGTATAGCAGCATCACACAAAAAGGAACTGTTTTAATCAACTGCATTAATTTCTTTAGAAACAAAACATCTGGAACTTAAAATTTTAAATTCATACTTCAATTTTAAATGCTACCTATTTATATAATGTAAAATACAATTTATGTTTGCACATATATTTGATTTGGAAATTCAAACATGTTATTTTGTTGTTCAAATGTCATGCAAACGTAACCTTTTGAGTTATGTTTTATTTTATGCCTTCAATTTTACCAGTTTTTGTCATCAGTTTGTGTATTTCAATGTCAAGAGGGTATATTAGGCTTCACCTATATATAGATGTGAATGAACATGCAAATCTGAATTATGTAAGTTTTCCACTTAGGTTTCGTACTTTTCACAGACACAGGCCAACAATATAGAGAAACACAAGGAACAATGGAAAGCAACTTTTTTTATTATAAGTACAGTAGTCTAGTCATTCTGAGTGATGAAACTCGATAAATCTAGTTTCCAGTGTCAATTTTACATGAAAAAAAAATTGTTTTAACACTTTAATGATGTTAGACTTTCTTTGGAAGAGGGATGTTTAAATGGGAAGATCGTCACTGTACAATAAAACAATGGGTTCAGAAATTCAGTCAACCGGCTAGAATGAGATCAATGTAGATTATCAGCTATTATAAATGTTGCCATCACTGACAAAATAAAACAACTTCAGACCCTAATTTCAGTTATCTGTGATCAGTGTAAACTTGCCATGTCAAAAAGTCCTGTATGTAATTCATAAACCAGTAAAGAGAATTTATCCATTAAATTTACATATTTGTTTTGATGTCATGAGTACATACACATTTTTTTAATTACAAGCAAGTAGGAGCTGAAACAGCAAGCCGTTAAAGACCATGATTATTTTTAAAGTTTCAAATCATTCTGTTTGCTTGGGATTTGCCAGACATGTCTTCATATTTTTTTTTTGGGGGGGGCTGTTTCTGGAACAAAAGTGCAGTGCTTTATGTTTCATTCATGAAGGAAGGCAGACTAGCAATATTCCAATGTAGTATATCATAAAGAATACTTTATATCAAGGTCATTAGGGACTTCAAATAGATATCAGACGTACCAATGACCAGTGTCGATCACCAGCTGCATATTCGTTTGAAACAACCATAAAAATTTGTGATCTTTGAAAACAAGATCTTTTAAAACAAGATCACTGATGACCTGTCCTGTTTGCAAAATGGTTTGAAAATTTTCAGCCTTTGTGCACACAACGCCATTCAGACAGACAGACAGACAGACAGACAGCTTACTCAGCTAAATCTGTTCAAAGTTGGAATGTAATGCTGACACAGCTCTGCATCTTGTTGTCACTGTGTATGCAGATTGCTGCAGCCTTCCATGATTTTGATCAAAAAAACGGTCACACACAAGCAGTTGATCATTGAAAACTGGAGTTTCACGTATTTTGATTGATGTTATTAGTACACAGTGTCGACATTTAGTTCTAACATTCCAATGAAAGGAAAGTTCCATTGCAGTGTATACTTGATTAATTATATCAGATCGTATTGACATAGTAACAAATTACAATTCAATGGCTCATACAACTGCTATGTGTTCATTAGATTGGTCAGATTAGATTGGTCAGATTAGATCGGTCAGATTACACATATCAAAACTGCAACATGCACTGAAGAACTTTGATCAAGGGATTGTGATCAAAATGGCCAAATTTTGTTCATTCAACGTCTTCAACAATTCTCTGTTTTCTATCTCTCCATGCATATATAATCATCGGTGAAATGCAGAATCTTGTGTACAGAAATAATGGATGATATTGTAAGATTCTTGAGTCACAGTTCCCTGTATGTGTTAGTAAAGTAGCCTAGAGGTCTTATTGTAAGAAAAAAAAATAATATATACAGACGTTTATAGTTTTGTGTAAGGTATGGAAATTACATGGTATCATAGTATCCATTAGGTTGTAGTTTACATCCAAAGTTATCATTTATGAATTTTGAAAAGAATTGATATAAATATCACTTTGTAAATGTTGTATGGTTTTTTTTTGAAAGTTTTGAAATTTCTCTTATGTTATAGCCATTCTTATCGACCAATCAGGGTCTACATGGTTTGTATAAGAGCTGGCCAATCATGAGGTCCTTGTGTGTGGATTCAGCCAATCATGGCTGACTTCCTGTACTTGCCAGCCAATCATTTTTCATATCTGATTACCGGAGCACATTTCAAACACGGTGCATGCAAGTTCAGAGGATTATTTTTATCATTCATAGTAAACCTTTCCAATTTCTCTCTGAATCTGCGCAACCATTGAATTTTTTTTATCAGAAACTGTTACAGTAAAGTTGAAGGCATCCATAGATCAGGAAAGGGTAAAGGGACTTTGTGTTTGCTTTAACAGGCTTTCTAAAAGCCTCATTAACGTTTTTAACCAATAATAATTGTATTTTTGATGTCCAATGATCTTTCCAAAGAGATGTAAAATTTTTAATATATGGCGTTTCAAAGGATCAACGTAAAAGTGTGTTTCCTGTACAAATCTTGCCTGGGGGATGTAGGTTGATTAGGGTTCTGCGACTCCATGGTATTAAAAATTATAAAATATGGTAAAGACATTTTTTTGAAATGCAAAAAAAATTAGAGTATTTAAGTAGAAGGGATTACAGGAAACACATTTTTGTCACTGTGTTTTTAATAGACTTTTCAAGCATAAATGTTGGTAACCCAGAACATGTAATGTTCTTACTTTTCCTGGAAATCTACCAAGATCTGTCTGTGTGAATGGCGCCCTCGCTCACTGGAGGGTAGTTCTCTATTCAGCTCGTATACGCATATGTGTACAGACTTTGAGCAACACCTTTTAACTGTACAAATATTTCAATAATTTTCATTGCAAAATGTTTCTGTTGTTTTAGAGTTTGACCACTCCTGACCACTGTATATTTTAGCTCTAAAAACCAGTGTATCAGTCAGTTTGTTTGTCCGACATTTTCCAAAACTCTGCAGGCAGACTTGACTTTACAGTAAGGTGGTTTGGGCCACATCAAAATAACATTCCTTACCATATCTAGTTTATATTTTCTATCATTTTTCCAAAAAAAGGATTGTGAAACAGACACGCTTATTATTTTTGACACGTATTATTTTTAGACAATATCAACGGATGTTTCATTTCAAAATAAGACATTGAATGAACTTTGACCGTGACTTTTTCCTGTTTATTTCCATTTTAGCTTAAAATGAGGATGAAATAAAGATTACATGTATATCAAAACACTCGCCTGTTATCAAAGAGACTTTGTTTTTTGTATGAGAATGCACCTTGGACAGTTTTTCAGACACTAAAAATTCTTCTCTGTTCTGTTGCCTGTGTGGTCGAGGTCTCATTTCAAAGCTTGCTTAGTAAATGAAGTAACCGCCATCTTGTTTTTGTGAAAATCGAAAAATTAACTTTTCCCCATAGAGTTGACACCGTTAGATGCATCCTTGTATTAGTAGAGTTGAGGAGGGTAATTTCTTTCTCTGATCCTAAAATTTGCATGCTGACTTGTTTTTCATTGCGGGAAAGCTCCATTAACTTAGGAATATCCCACTCCCCTACTTAGCTATCAGAGGATCAATTTCACAGACCTGCCTTTCCTACAATGGCACTACAATGGCACCAACTGGATTAGATAAACGTAACAATGGAACATTAACACCTTGGGGGATTAAAAGTCTTCTGTTTGTCACCCGAGTTGGTCAGGCAAGGACCCAGGTTTCAGCATAGACCCTCGAGAAGGTCTATGGTTTCAGGTACCATGCAAGTCAATGCAGTCTTTCCCTAATGTATTCTTGATTATAAAAAAGAAAGGTTTAAAAAGTTCCTGGGGCAAAGTATGAGCAAAAGATTAAAACTTTCAGTTTTGATGCACATATCACCCTAAATATCCCATTACGCTGTAATTTCCTAGAGATTACACCTTCAGTCATATAGTTACACAGGGTTACAGGGTGGTATTATTCATAACAAAAGTAAAACAATAAATTTATGATTGTGAATGTTGTTGATGAAAATTTAATATTTCTGTCAATATTGTATAATTACAAAAGTACGTAACTGCACTCAAATCCTGAATGATGATCATTATTTATGCCAAATTCAAACAGTTGTAGTACAGACCCAGTTGCTGATAAATTTATGATTATGATTTAATATTTCTGTCATTACTGTATACACACAAAAGTACCCAACTGCACTTTTTGATACATTTATACTTTGAAAAATCACAATAAAGTAACACTTTATGAACCATCTTCCTGCAGTTTGCACATGTTGCATGCCAATGTGTGGTATGAATGAAAGAACAAAGTTTCCCCGAAAACAATATCGCATCATGAAATTTTGTATCTCTGCAAGCCAGCAACTGAATGATCCCTCTACAAGAATCCATAGAGTATGAAATCATAGCAAAAGGAAGCTAAAGTCAAGTACCTGTATCAGCGCTATCAAATCCTCCACAGCTGTTATATCCCACTGCATCTTCTGACAGTCAATGTGTGTGCAAGGGCGCCATCTAGTGACGAAGCAGCGTGATCTGAATTGAAAGTCAGCTTACAGAAACAACCTTCTTTCACTCCCTCCGATCCCATCCTCTCTCTCTCATAGCAGTCATGTGTCATGCCAATTGTGGAGCACTGGTAAAGCAAAGGGCAAAGACCATCTGTGCTGATGAAAGTAACCACGTCACTTGACTAATTTTAACCATTATATGTCAGTTCTTTTGATTCAGATCAGCCAGCACAAATATGTAGACCACGGCCACAACAATCATGTTAGACTAGTAAGAAAACATACCACACCGTCACAGTGCTTGCAGTACCAAAAGGTGTGAAAGTATAGGAAATTTCAAGATGAGCAGCGCCCTCAACCATAATACTACTCCAGTCATTTTCTTTAATTATGATGCGATCTTATATCAATGTGTTTGTGAAATTGTGGAGTTGGATAAATTATTACAGGTGACCAATCATAAATTACTCAAAACACAAAGCTTAAAATTCAATAGCTTGTATGCGTACAGCTTGAAATCACAAAGTATTGAGTGGATAGAGTTCTCATGTATTCGTCTGGGGATTGTCAATTATAGAAGCGGAATTCCTAAGTTTGGTGTGAATCCCCCTCCCCTTCTGGGCAGATATTCAAACTCTCAAATTCTTTCAATACTTTTCTGGTCTACCATGTTGGGGTTCATTTTAAAACTCTTGGTGTAACACAAATTTTTACTGATTTACTGTTTTGAAAATAATATTTTTCCGCATACAGTTAAGGCAGGGACAGCAGCCATCTTTAATTTCAAAGATCACTAAGTGTTAGATACTTTGTTTCGCTAGTTCCAAACTTTGCACAGTGAGTGACCACCGATTTATATTCTTAACCCTTTGAGGGCCAAAGTCAATTTTTGTCACCCTTATAAATTATACCTCAGTCAATTTTTGACAGACTTTTGCCAAAATTTTGATAAAAAACAGGCTAATGAAGTGTTCATTTGGACCAAAATTATCAGAAAAATTACAGAAAAGTTCATAAAAATTGATAAAATGTTGGACTAAAATTTTGGTGAGAAAAAATACAGCAGCCAAAGGGTTAATTTGGTAAGAGAATGATTGAAAGTTTCATTGAGGAAAGTTTAAGTCTTCACTTTCAAAAGCCCATACTACTTTAACCCTTTCACCACCATGGTTTGGCCCAAACCCATTGTTATCAATGGTGAGCGTGGACCTGTTTACAGGGAATCAGGGGTGAACAGGTTAATAGTTCTGTTTTGCTATCTGAACCTCCGTTACAGAAAATAATTTACTTTATTTCACGTTCAAAATTTTTTGCAGTTTATACTTGTGATGTAGTTTTGGCATTTTTCATTGTCCAATGCAAGAAAAACAATTTCATGAAAATGAAATTGTTTTTGCGCTTGGCTTAACTCAAGACATTGACACAACACGCCATACTTGAAATGGGAAATAAATACCTAATTTTTAATACTCTACAATGTCTGATGGTAGAATAAAGCAAGATTAACACCAGCACTTTGCATCATGTAGAAACTAATGCAGCCACTTCAAAAACTAGTGTCATTCCTTTTCACATTAAAATAAAAAAACCAAAATATCTCTGTAGTATATCAATGTTTTTTGCTGTGATTGCAACGAGAGACCAGCTGGAAATTCTGGTTATATATTTTAAGTTGGATTTACAAAAACAAAAGCTCTGAAAAACAGAAAGCCTAGACCCAAGAAAGTGGGAAAAAAATTAAATTATCGTGAGGTCAACTTTCTCTGAATAGCTGGAAGATTGAACGGTAGTGAAATGCATTGTTTCAAAATAAAAGAAATGTTTTTCGACAAGATGTCTTTACAGTAGATAAGTGACCACAAGACGTCTTGACAGGATACGTAAATGAAATTGTTTAAGAAGCTAAAGATGTGGCGTAAGTGAGAACAGAAAAGAACAAGGACCAAACTGGCTTTTGCAATATTGTACTGCACAGAGAAAATAATACTGGCTTGGTTGGGGTTAGACTTGTCGACAGAAAAATGGGAATGCTGGTTTTTTAAGTGCGAAAGTGAAGATCAGCTGTTTATTTGCAGTTGCTCGAAAGGTGGTATCTGATTGGTTGGTTTTATCTATTTACAGCAACTTTGGAAGTCTGAAACAGGCTATTCTGGAGATGATTGGCTGCTTGGAAATGACTGAATTACAAGGATAATAGTTGGCGGACCAATAACCTATGCAATCTTCCGAGATACTGCACATTGTTCAGAGATTGGAGGACACAGACATCATTGTGCATTAATGACCAGTAACCTAGGGAGTCTTTCTGGCGTGGGATGGAATACATAGCTAGAAGCACCCAAGAAAACCATTTAAATTTGTATCCATAAGTTTTTGTCCAATGATTTTCACACTGTGATGCCATTATCAATTGACTTGCTTTTTCAACATATAAGGTTTTACAGTTCTGTTGTCTCATATAACTGGACAATGTCAAAGAATAGTTACAATACGGTTCAAGTGATTTTTCTCTTTGCAAACTGACCAATGCAGGACGCTCAACAAGACTTGGAGGGGGGGCCACCCCTGTGTTTTTGAGCATTCTACTAATATGTTAATAACTATACAAAAGACATTTTCATAACAAAAGAATATGCAGATTATACATTGTTACGTAAATTATACACCCTATATTTTCCCCTAGCAGTGGAGAGCATTGTAATATAAAGCAATATGTATGCTGTTTTGAAGTTTCTCTATCTTCAAGTATTGAAGTAACATCACCCTAATTTCCAATAATAATAGCAGAAAGTGTGCTTTAATGATGATTAGATCGTATTGCAATGTACACGTCAGGGAAAGCAGATAGTTTTTTGGTTGTACTCAACTCAGCAGTGTGTACACCAAAGATGGCCAATCTATCAACAGGTGATTCTACAAGGCTGTTTTAGTGAGAGTACCTCTCTGTAAAGAAAGGCTTGCTATCATTGAAACTCTGCATTTAGTGTCACAATGTTGTAAATGTACATGGAGACAGCAAATATATGACTGTGTGAAGGTTTTTGTTTCGCAAGTCTGCGGCAAGACATGAAATTTAGTTACACGTTTACTACAATCTTTCAACTATGGAAATGTCCATCTTTTCGTTGTTAAATTAAAACAATACCTCGTCAAGTTAAAATGCGACTGAACAACACAAGACAAATGCTCAAATATGAACCGCATTGAAACTTCAGACATTTGGCCTTTTGCGTCGTTTAATTCTATAAAATAATAATTATGCATGCAACATGATAGGTTCAACCATCCCAGCAGGAATACAGGTTACAGGGCCTGTGATCCAAAAGCAATATGGCTTCATTAACTTCTGAGTTGAAAGCCAGAGTCTGAGATGCAGGATTATTTTCAAAGTTATAAAATATACATCCACTTTGCAAAAAAGCAAAAAATAGTTTTTAAAGATAAGTTAGCATGATGTCTGTGTGTAAGTACTGGGGTAATTACATCTGTGAGAAGCGCTGACTTGAAAATTTTCTTTGGGTGGTAAGCTTTTGATAGCAAAGTTTGTGATCTCTTTAAGAATCATTTGTGCAATCTTGTTTATCTATTTACAAATCAACACAATTATTTCAGTCTTCATATAGGTACCATATATAAATTTACACAAAATCCCCTGGTTCTTTTCTGTTTATATGTGATTACGCTCATTACCAGGCTTCCTGCTCCTAATTTACATATTCTATATCTCATTGGCTGAGGAGATGACTAAAATTAGCATATTGCCATGGCTTTGTGGATAGAGACATTTGCATATTTCGGTGACATCATAGACTCTCATCGCTCTCATTGGCTTGGAGCTGCATATCATCTCCTTCAACTTCCATCTCATTATCAGCTGCGACATCGGAGGCATTGCTGATGGAACCTGTTATGTCCGCCATTCCTGCAGGATGTGAGGAAAGATGGCGATTAGAAAGGAATAAAGTGAAAGTTATTCCCTTTCATGATATTGTTGTCCTAATTCAGAAATGGAACAGGCAAATTGGAGATTTCTAAGAAAAATACACAAGCACATGCATGTATGAGGTACCATAGCTATAGCTTACTTACATCAACAGATTTTCTTTTGTGTATATCTGCTCTGTATCTTTTGAAAAGTTTTTGATTCTATCTCATGAAGTCGTTTGAAACATCTCATAATTCGTGTACAATACATGCATTATTATTATTTTCTGTTGAATTTCACCATAGATCCAATTTCAACTTTACTGTAAACACATGCTGAGACTAATAGCACCTTTAGATAATTGTCTACAATCTTTACACACATGGAAATTATAGTGGTTAACCCTTTGAGTGCTGTATTTTTCCCACCAAAATTTTAGTCCAACATTTTACAAATTTTTATGAATTTTTCTGTAGTTTTTCTGATAATTTTGGACCAAATGAACACAACATTTCATTGGTCTCAGTTTTTTATCAAAATTTTGGCAAAAATCTGACAAAAATTGACTGAGGTATAGTTTATAAGGGTGACAAAAATTGACTTTGGTGCTTAAAGGGTTACAGGTGTCCGATATGCATCGTAATACTGAAAAAATAATGCTCAGCTTTATAAATAGCCTGCGATATTAAAATATTCTGGTAAAATATAAAATCTAAAAATTAAAAATTTGGAGACCCAGCTGTAACTGTTCAATCATTTTTTAATACTTCAAGTAATTATTTTGGTCTGATATCAATGGTACTTGCCTCCATTATCAGTGGGTGAATCATCATTTAGTGTGGTGTCTGCACCGTCGTCGTCGTCTGGCAGGTACCTCTTGTCAATGGCTTCTTTGATTTGGTTGTTAGTACCCTTGGGGTCCAAGTCCATCGCCCAGCTGAAGTTCATCAAGGCTACGTGAGTCTGACCAAGTTTCTTGTACACCTGTAAAAAAGTTTTGTGTGTGTCACACATTTTTACTTATGCTATGTAGCAGTCCAAGGCAGGGTAGGAAAAAACATACCACTGTACTGATCTGTTCAAATTATCCATCTTTTGGCAGTATCACCACTAAATCTGCAATTTGGCAAGGCAGGTCATTGGATTCATCAACTGTCATGGCCAGGACCCACTTCCCTTTATCACAGTGCAACAGATCAGAAAACATCTCACCCTACAGTTTTTATTCATACATTTGAGAGGTGAATAGTCTCAACAAGATGCCCTCACAAAAATTCATGGTTTCCACCCTTTTATAGCATCAATACTGTGAAGTAAAAGTCTACCAATCCAATGAATTCCACTCAGCATTATGAACATACTACCTACATACAGTCTTTGTGTTAGAACACCTGCTTTGGTACACCATGATATACACTTATGAAATAATGCCAACTTGTGGCTTTACACTCATGAACACTATTAAAACTACACATGGCTTTCCTATGACAGCTTCAAGTATTTGTTTGGGTTTCTTATTACAATTGTTCCAAGCCAACATTGGGCTTTGACAGATCTCAGTATAAACAGCTCACCATACAGTAGATGAAATTTGACATGACTCATATATGATCAAATGTTCTACTCGCCTTTCCAAGAAGGAAATAGACTAATGATTCTTTAGGAACAATCTGTTTGAGTTCTTCAAGTTCATTTAGAGCCTCCTATGGTTGAAACAGAAACAAAGAACATATCACACTTTAATCATGGATGTTATGAGAACAGTTTCAGAAGATACAAATATGTAGCTATTCTCACAGCGACAGATCTTTCTCCCTCCCTTCCCCCAGGCTACAGAACATCCTAGCAAAGAGCGCTCTCTCTCTCTCTCTCTCTCTCTCTCTCTCTCTCTCTCTCTCTCTCTCTCTCACACACACACACACACACACACACTTGCTAACGGACACACACACATACACACACACACCCTTGTTGGCTACAGAACGGCCAAATAAATTTCAACACCAACATTAGCATGGGCATGTTCATACCTTGGAAAAGATCACCAAATGCATACATATGTCACTGTGGGAAAGACATAATTATGCACTTATACACTAACATCAGAAAAAGTTGTACACGTATACATAGTATCAGGGCTGAAACTTGTATAAATTTCAGCAACATAACACATTCATTTGATCTGCACAATACAAACATTGATCAATGACACCAAACTCCCCACGAAAAAAACACACAGCTTTGGAACAGTCCTGTTAATTTCTATGCCCTGGTAAACAGTATAAGCTAAATCTAGCAGAATGGCTTGCAACCTTGAAAGCTGAAGTAAACACTATAGTTTTCACCTGGTATCTTTCTGTGGCAAATAGTATTGAGGCTTTATGGAATTTACACAGGGGATCCCCTGGACTATTCGACAAGGCATGTTCTAGAGTTGTCAGAGCAGCATCGGATTTCTGCAGGGCATGTTGAACCTAGAAAGACAAAAAAAGTGGTGTTTATTACACATAGCATACATTCTACCCGTACTGTCATACAGGATAACCACAAATTGGTTTCATTGACTTGAGCTATATGCACAATATTGAGCCGAAACCTAGTTAGCTATGCATTTTACTGATCTCATGAAAGAGTTCTCTGAACAGTTTGAAATATTGTCCCATGATTCATTAGACAGAGTGATATCAAATAGACAGAATTTTGATCTAAATGGCTGGTTCACACCAGAACCTTTTTCATGAGCAAAGCGCAACCAGCAGCAACCATAGGGAAAGGAAACCAGACTGGTCAATTTATTTGGTGTCTCTGTGTTCGCGCTGCCCATTCGCCACGTTCGCAAATGCGAATTGAAATCAGCAGTGGCGAAGAAAAATCGATCCTAATTCGCCACAGTGGCGAAAGTGGTTTTTTGTTGAAAAAATTCCGCAAAATAAGCAAAAACAGGGGGTTTTTTAGTCTTTTGTTGATCTGCGCTTCTCTTTCGGCGATTCGCGAAGAAACTATATCTACTTCCGTATTGTTCTCTCCGACATACGCAATTGCAATCGAGCCAAGTCTCGCGAGAGATTTGACGTCAATTTGTATAGTGTACAGCATGCACATAAATGACTATCGCGAGAATTGAAAATGCAGGCAGACGCAATCGAGCCCTAGTCTCGCGATAAATTTGACGTCATTTGGTCTAGTGTACCATGTGTACAGCAAGCAAAGCGAACACTCGCGAGAACTGAAACTTATGCTACAGCAGACATACGCAATTTAATCGTGGTCGGTGTTGAAATTTATTTGCATCTTGGTCTAGACGTTCCATGTTGCGCATTTTAATCAAGGTCTTATTTGCTCACGTGTTGACACACGTGAGCATATGTCGCAGCGATGTCTGTCTGTCTGTCTGTCTGTCTGTGGGTCTGTCTGTCTGTGGGCTCAATATCTCAAAAACGGCTCATCAGATCAGAATCAAATCTGGTACATAGATTCAGTTTGCAAATGGTAAGAACTGATTAGTTTTTGGTGGGTGTGGCTTGCTTACTTTTTGCTCATTTGCATAATTAATGATTTTAGAAAAAAACGGATATACATTGAGAATGATTGCACGCAATTTGATGAGATTTGCTACAAATGTTGATCACATCAAGATATATCAGCTGTGAAAGTTATTAAAGGGTGATGTGAAAGATAATTACTAATTTGCATATTTAATGAAATTTCCTAATTAGGCGTATATATCTGAATTTACTTGATCAAAATTGACGAAACTTGGTATGCATATTGAGGATACTATGATTTAACATTATTGAAAGTCATTAAGAATTTTACTTCATCCAAATCCTAATTTGCATATTTAATGACCTTTTGAAAGTAAGGATATATATTTGAATTTACAAGACCAAAATTGATGAAACTTGCTATGTACATTAAAGATACTATGATAGAACATTATTAAATGTCATTAAGCATTTTTACTTCAGCCAATGCCTAATTTGCATATTTTATGAACTTTCCTAATTAGGGGTATTTATCTGAATTGACGAGACCAAAGTTGACGAAACTGGCTATGTACATTAAAGATACTATGATAGAACATTATTGAAAGTCATTAAGCATTTGAACTTTAGCCAATTCCTTATTTGCATATTTAATGAACTTTCATAATCAGAGATATTTATCTGTATTGACTAGACCAAAGTTGACGAAACTTGCTATGTACATTAAAGATACTATGATACGACATTACTGAAAGTCATTAAGCATTTTACTTCATCCAGCTCCTAATTTGCATATTTAATGAATTTTTGAAATTAGGGATATATATTTGAATTTACATGACCAAAATTGATGAAACTTTCTATGTACATTAAAGATACTATTATGTAGGCTAACATTATTGAAAGGCATTAAGCATTTTTGCTTCAGCCAATTCCTAATTTGTGTATTTAATGAACTTTCCTAGGGATATATACTTGGATTTATTTGATCAAAGTTGGCATAACATGCTATGTATATTGATGATTATACCAGGTTATACCAATATTGAAAGTCATTTCGCACTTAAGTTTTCATGTCAGCTAATTAAGTTTGCATATCTAATGAGCTTTGAAAGTTTGGAATATATTGTTTGAAGGACTTGACCAAAGGCGATTACACTTGCTCTATATAAAGTGGTGATACAATGACAGCAGTCAAAGAAATTAATTATTTCTATTTCAGCTAATTGCGTATTTGAATACTTAATGACCTATAGAGTTTAATCTGTGGTGAATATTGTTCATTATGTTGATCATAATACTTTCAATGAAGTTGTAAACATGTGGCAAAGGTTCAAATTTGCACATAACTGCAATATACAATGAAACACGTGAGCATTTACAGTTCATATCTGGTTTTAATGGTGGTCGATTTGCATCGCGGTCCTCATGGTCCCGTATTGATGTTCATTAAAATCGCCATCCCAATGACGCATTCCGTGTTGTTGTCGATTTGCATCGCGGTCTCGACGTTCCGTGTTGTTGTTCATTAGAGAGGTTATAATCTAATTACGTGTACGTCTGAAGGCACACAGTGGCGTACGCGTATCCATGCTCAGTTGTGATTTTTTTGGTTGATTTTGCAGTATTGTTTTTTCAGAAACATACGAAATTCGTCTAAGTTTTAAGAAACAATTAATTTCTCTACGCGAGGACTATTCAAGCTCGTTGTATCCTCGCATTAAATTTACCGATTTTCTGTATACAGTTATTTATGTGGTTTAGGGAAATCTTTGTGACAGCTTCAGGTAAAAAGTTGAATTAGACGACAACATTTCATTTATGTCAGGAAATCATAGCACGTAGGCCTACGTCTTGTACAGGTGAACTCTACGGAATTTTCTGATATCAAAGATGTTTGCTAATTTACAATGATACTCATACTTAACGAGATTTCCTGTCTAAATTCCCGCAAATCACCAAGAAAATCTAAAAATTACTACACGTAATTAAGACTACGTGTAGAAGTGTCGTTTGATGACGTTCCGAACGTCTGTGCCACATGTACGCGACGTCTTGTATGACGTGACAAAGACGCTACGTGTACTGATGGAACGTAATTACGTGTAACCAAACTTCTATTTTAATCGCAGTCCGAACGTTCAGTGTTGCTGTCATGCTGTTGATTTGCATCGCGGTCCCAACCTTCCGTGTTGCAATTCATTTTAATCGTGGTCTCAACGTTGCGTGCTGCTGTCGATTTGCATCGCGGTCCAGAATCAAGCAATTTCCAGTGTTAAAATGAAGGCAATTGGATACAAGGTTGATGTGTTGATAGTTTATTCTTGTGCATGCAACCGACATTGGAGACTATAGCATTATAGAAAGCTTTGTTTTCGTAAAATGTGTGGCTAATAAAATTTGTCTGTGGCTAATAAAAATTGAAACTATTCGCCACAGTGGTTAACAGCTTTCAAAACCCAGCGCTAACACAGTGTCTGCCTACCATAGTGAAGGAGAAAATTTATGATCTCAGGGATTTGTATATCCCTTTTGATGTGTCTATGGACTTGCATCCACCTGCTGACAATATGGACACTTCTGAACTCTGCAAAAATAGACTTACCACGCCAATATGGCACAGAAGAGCAGAACTCTGTGGATTGATGGACAGCGCTTTCCTGTAATGCATCTCTGCCAGGGCAAATTTTTCCTGCTTGTAATATATCATCCCAACACCATACCTGAAAGAGACAATACGATTCAAATATCATTCTCTGTGAAACAAAGGCACAATAAAAACAATTGGACAAAGCAAATTTACCACAAAGTAGGAAGACAACACAATTATGAACCGATTTTTTGAGTAAGTTGATGCTGGAGTTATCTGGCAGTGGACCCAGGAACTCGACAGCCCAACATATCAACACACTGACCATCACTCCAAAATTCTCCAAACATACTGATTGTGAACAGAAGGCTTCCTATGCAAATGAACTCATTATCATATTTTAATTTGCCAACACAGGCGCAAGTAAGGGGAAAAAAATTATTCTTGGAGGGATTAGCAAGAAGTATGACCCTTTGCTACTTACCATGCATTGTAGTGACGCACGTCCACCCTGATGGCACTCCTAAAACAGGCCAAGGCTCGGTCTAGTTCTTCAGTTAAAACGTACTCATGGCCCAGCAAAGTGTACGCATAAGCGAAATTCGGGTTGCACTGAAACGTGAAAATGACACTACGGATCAGTTTGGGATGTTTAAATCTTTGATCTAGACCTCTAAAAAATGGGATAGTTTCATCATGACTCAGAAGGATGGCACAAATCCACTCAAAATGGAATAAAACATTTTCACTGGTTTGTGTTAAGATTCTTGATTTTCATACTGGACATTTCTTCCAAATAAATAAGGCTGCAAAATAATTTTTGTGTTTCCATTAAATATGCCTTTATACGGGAAATAGGAAGTAGGTCGAAACTTTTTGCCTATTTTTTCTAAATGGGGTACAACCCATCAAAAAACAGCACATTTTGGCAAAATTATGTGTAATTTGTAAAATTGCAAAGAAGATTGTTTATGGTTGGAGGGATTTAAATAGTGTGGGCCTAGGTCAGATTAATACAGATATACACATTATTTGAGGCGTAACTGAACAAATGATTTATTTCAAATGCAAAAATTAAACCAATTAAAATGTCAAACGATACAGACTCTCCTCTCACCTGAATGGCTCTTTGGAAAAACTTGATTGCCGTGTCATGTTCTTTTTGAAGGCTAAAACAATTACCAGTGGCACACCAGGCCTGAAATACAAATTCACAAATCAGTCACATCGGTTAAAAACTTTACAGCTTTTGAACAAAATTAACAATGTCATTAATTGTGCTTTTGTGTATCTTTGGGTTTGCTGATTTATTGTCAGTGTTTTCTATGATGATGCAGTGTTTTTGTTAAGGCCGGTACCCCAGTAAATGTTACCGGGGTTCCCAGTCATAATACCGATGTTCCCTCTGGTATATCATGCAATCAGATTAGGGGACAGCAGAAATGTTACCGGGTTCCAAAATCATTTACCAACGTTCCCCAACCTTAGCAAAAACACTGTGATGTGTACCCAATGTACAGTATGGCATTAGCGACAATGGGGGTAGCTTAGCTGCCATATACATGTTTCTCTCACACAGTAAAATTCAAGTCAGGGTCCACACACCCAAAGAAATCTAAAATTCCAGGACTTTCAAGGACTTTTTAAGCACTCTCTAAGGAATTTTGAGGTCCTCATTAACATTTTCCAGATAACATTTTTTTGCAACACATCATTTTTATACCATTTAACATATTCATTTCTATGATAGTGCCATTGAGTATCTTGTAATTTTTGAAAACTGTGAGTGGATTTTCAATTTTCCACAACTTCCAAGGACTCAATTTCCTTTTGAAGGGCTTTTCCAGGACTTTCCAGCGGCTTACAGAAACTATCAAGTACAATCTGTATTCAACAAAATCTTCCAACCCCTTCAACAGTGAAACTTTTGTAGTTTCTGTATTTTCAAGTACAAAATTTAGCTTTAATGGTTTGGTAGTGATCAACTGGAAGCAAGATTAAGATGAGAAACATCTCCCTGACAAAATTTGAAGATCTTCATCTCTGTCTCTATGACCATATAAGTTACTACATTGAGTACTTAAAATTCATGTTCACATAAACTTAATACAATTCATAGAACATTCCCTACAGCTTGAGTGTGGGCTTTTAACATATCAAATATGAAATGTGAACACATTCAAATGTTAGAAAATAATAAATGTTAAAAAATGCTATTCTTTGACCACACTCGTGATTCTCTGGGCACTCTTCGTAAAATTTTTGCTGTCATAAAATACACAGTTTTTAAATCATGATTTCTTCACAGTCTTGTCAACCAAGAAGCTGGGCACTTGCATCAGGCAGAAGGGGTGGCAGAGGAGGGATGATGAGGGGCTCACCTCAGGTGACTCCTTGTCCATCTCAACCAGTTCCTGAGCTAACGCTGACAAGGCCACCTCCCGCTGTAAATGCCATAATGCCGTGGAGTACAATTCCATTCCTTCTAACTGGTACGGCGCTGTCCTGCGCACCTCACTGAAGAATTTTTCGGCCTGCAAATGATGATATAAAATGTAAACAAAAATTTCATAGTCATTTAATCACTGTAAACATTGTAAACAAACTTGGTTTAGCCAAATCAGTCAAGTAAAGGTGGACATACATGTATGATGGGCAGCTGGGAAGATTACTGGAATAAATTTTTTAACAAAACAAGTGAACTAAAAACACAGACATAGAGGGGTCTCTACACCTGAATGTACAATATTTTGAGCAATTCTGAGCACAAAGTGCTCTTCTAAATTCTCTCATATGCCCCCCCCCCTCTCTCTCTCTCTCTCTCTCTCTCTCTCTCTCTCTCTCTCTCTTTCTTTCTTTTCTCGATTTATGATACATCTCTTTCCTCCCTTTCTGGGTATATGTCTGTATCTCTCTGGTTTTATGTGTGTCTTTGCCTTTGTGTATGTATGTGTACCTGTGTACGTGAGAACACAGATATCTGCATACTTATCTGTATCTCTATCAGCCTTTGTCTGTTCGCCTGTATATCTTCTCCAGAATCCCAAACCCCCTACCCCAATCCCCAGCAATCCTTTCATGAGATCCACTCACCTGATTATACTCAGCCAGCTCAAAGTAAGCTCTGCCGACCTGACACAGAACCCAGGACGTGTTGTAGTGGTGCATGGGCAGATGACCAAAATACGAGATGGCCTTCTTGCAGTCGTACTGACTCAACTCTCTGTAGGCCCTACCAATGTCTCGTAGCAGACTCATCAGGCCCTCTGAAAGTCATGGAGAAGAGAGTCAATATTACAAATCAGTAAACTTTCAAATATACCATACCAAACATGAGCTATATCCATACATACACCATACAAAATCTGTACACAAATTATACACACATCACACAAAACCTGCACATGAATGGTACATAAATTGTACAATGGGATGATTTGCCTATTGCCTGCAAGACTTGCTGACTTACCGACAGATGCCTTTTGGTAACTCACAATCTGAGCAGCAGTCGGAGTCTGTAAGATAGATTTGCTGCTTTCAGTGGTCGGCGTGCTGTCGTTCTTGGTTATTTCTAATTGTTCAGACGTGATCGTCTTGGAACTTCTGGTCTTGGCTTTCCGCGTGGGAGCCTTTGGCGATGAAAACTTACTTTTTGTCGGGGCTTTTTTGGCTGCATTTTCCTGTACGAAAGAGAAAGAGCAAGACTGAACAAAACTGGGCCTACATGAAACAATTTTACAGATCCATGTAATCTTAAGGGGTACACTTGCTTCATAGAGCTATAGAAGGGCGCCCTATGGAAGCCCAATTGTTTTCATAACAAAGGTTACGCCCACCATTCACCAGATGTAGATAGAGAAAATTTTAAGTAGCCGATGTGTATATAAGCAGACCTAACAACGGCCTGACTCTGATGGCAAACAAAATAACCACTGAGGCCCTAACATGATGACACATGAACTGAAACCTTAAACTTCAGCATTTCAAAAGCCCCGTTTCGCTAAAAACATTTTCAAAAGTACTGGTTATACACATCTTATGAGACATTTTTATCAACAACCTTCTTTTCAAATTCATATTTATGAAATGTTAGTAAGTAAAATACTCTGTCATATTTTGAAATCTGTCATGGGTGAATTTTTGATACTGTAAGTACAATTTCATCAACAGGGCAAAAGTTTACACTTAACTGCACCAGTTGCATTGCCTGCATCACAAAACAATCAGCATTTTGTTCTAAATGAGAGCGTAAAAGCACTCAGATTGAATTGGTTTGTGGAGGGAGTTAGCTTGCAGGTCTCTCCTGAATGATGGAGATACAAGGGGCTTACCTTCACTGAATTAGAACTGCCAAACAAGCGAGAGCTCCGACGAACACCCTGTTGGAACAACACCTGCTGCGGTGCATTACTATGAAGACAAAGATAAAAACAAATAGAGGAAATTCAATGTTTGAATATTGATGAATTTCTCTGACACTATTCAGAATAGTTTTGTACTTTTACTGTCTATTTCTTTTCCTTTCCACTTAATTTGACTGAATCGCCACTGCAGTGTGACTCAAACTTTGAAGACTTTTATAATTTTTGTAGACTCATCTTCCTTTCTTGAACTGATAATCACTGTTACTTTGTTACTTCTGACACACAAATTGAAATACTACACCACATTATAAGGATTTGTGCTCACTCTTTTCAATATACCTGACATCATTTCACTTTATTCTGACCGGAAGTTCATCGAACATCTTCCTTTCCTGATTTCTCTGTTGCCATTTTGTTTTGTTTTGTTGGGATGTAGCTGAGTGGTTTTGATTACTGACCTCTGCCCCAGGTGAGTTGGTACCATAGGGTGTGAAGTTTAATAAGATCATGAAATCACAGACATTATACTTCATCTATCCACAGTTGGCGTTTATGAATCAGTCTGCAAATAAACATGGCTATAACTATAAAAATTTTAGACTTTGGATCTTTTTTTAAGCATAATTTCTCTACCAGTTGCTTGACTTACCTTAACTGTGGACTAGGAGTCTGTGCCATGGTTATTGGCGAGTCCCTGGCTGTGTTACTACTGTTCCCAGACTGTGCAAAGACAGGTTTGGTGGTTGTGGCACTCTGACTTCTGCGAGGTAGAGTCTGTCAAAAAAAAAATATATAATGTAGGATAACATTAAAATACTAAAAGAGTCAGGAAGATTACTTTAAACGTTCTGGACCGATGATCAATAACACCGACACATCAGGGCAACTGTACATGTACATTTGTAAATCACTCAAGACATGTTATGTATATCACTTTTTGTCCTATATCATGTGAGTGATTCTCAGCCAATCATGACAGCAAGATAATATGTGAGGAGTAAAAATTTTCTTGTAAAGTATTACTACTATATCCTGAACTTATTTCTCATAATTATGTTGAAGAGAAGAGTTTTCTAAGGTAAAATCAGACTTCCATATTTAAAATAATTATAAGGGTGAAAGGATTCTTTCTAATATTTTCTGTAGCATAGCTTGATATGTAGGGTTCTCCATGAGGGGATTTGTAGGGTGAGCCACCCCTGTTAGCATAGCATAATGGGAGGATATGTAAAGTATGAATTGTTATGTAAATTAGCTGTTTTTTCCAAGCTGTGGAGAACAGTGAATTATTAACATGCATAAATGTGAATTGTAGGACCACAGATTCAGCTGTTCCAAAACTTTCTGCAGAAATTACTCACTTTCTTTGGTGCTGTTGTTATCTGTGACTCCAGTATGCTGGTCGGCGATGGCGTGATGTACGCGGTCGGCCCTTCTCCGGGGCTCGGCGTATCAAGGGGAAGGATTCCAAAGCTTGGCGTGAGGGGACTGAGTGTAGAGGTACCGCCCATCATACTGCGACCTATCCTTGGACGGGTGCGACTGGCTCCCCGACTGACACATATTGACGTTGTCCCCGACGGCACAAACTCTGGCGTCGCGAGGTTGCTGTCCGTGAACGCCTCCTGCGTGACTGTCACATCCGGGGAGGCAGTGTTTGAAGCCTCTTTCATGATACCTTGTGTGGATGGTGTCGATATAGTGACAACTGGGGTGACTTCCTGGAAATGAAAACAACAAACGCACTCATTCTCTGGCAAGTTTAATTTCATTTTTTTCATTTTTCATTAATAGTTTACTATAAAAGCATGACTTTTTTTCAGTATTTTGATTCAGTTTTATCAACAACACTTTCTTGGTCTACTCCCTAGAGCCTATAATACACCTAGCTTTCTGCTTGTCAACAAGTCTGTGGATATATAGCTAACATGCTTAAAACTATTGAAAGCTTATCTTACTTTACCAGGTTTTGGGCATACTTCCTCTGTGAGTAATATCTATGCACATCACACCTACACAATTTCATTGACAAGTCAAGAGCTGGGTATTTCAACATGTATTTAAAGAGGAGACTTAGCAAATGTAGTACAATAACTGTATTGAACAGAAACATTGTAAAAAGTCCAGAGTTAGTGTTCCCAGAATCTTTAAAAGTTATTACAGACTTATTGTTATGAATAATGAATAACGTTGAAACAAGCATCTGACGAGTGATGTACCAGCCCCTTATTGTTGGTTACACTGAGATTCAAGAATTACCAGCCATTTGTCTCAACAGCTGCTAAGGTACAGTCACAAATCCACGGTTCTTGATATATGCATATTCGGTTGGCCAGGTATTTGTACATCTGGCCTGCCAATCAACCAGCCATCTGTCTACATCAGTACTGCATTGGGCTAATTAGCTAGGACTGTTGTGCACATCTTTTCTATCAAACTGAACTTTCACAGAACTAACCAACAGATGATATAACATAATTGATTACAAGGTCTAAGGTTAGCCTTAACCCTTTGAAAGCTGTAATTTTTTCCACCAAAATTTTAGTGAAACATTTTATCAATTTTTATGAATTTTTCTTAAGTCTTTTGATAATTTTTGACCGAATGGACATAACATTTCATTTGCTAGTTATTTATCAAAATTTTGGCAAAAATCTGCAAAATGTTGACAGGGTATGTACTATAAAGGCAACAAATTAACTTCAGCACTCAAAGGGTTAATCAAACCTTAAAAACTACTATAAAATTATCAGCTTCTTTATGCCTGAGGTAGGTTTTAGCAAACGTTGCGATTGAAAATCTTAAGAAGTTTGTGAGAAATGCACAAGGAAAATGATGTGTAACCAGGGGTAACAAACCTAGAGGAGCATCCCTCACCTGTGACATTTCGGACGTCATGGAAACCACATCAGAAGGTTGACTTGTGTTGGCAGTGTGCATGCTGGGATAGCAATGTGACTGACATGTGGGGAAGTTTGGCAAAGATGACACTTGGAAAATTTTGTTCGGGTCAGGTTTCTCACCTGTAACAGAAGACGGCACATAAAAAGATACATAAGAATAAACTAGCAATTGTGGATTTTTCATGTGTCTTATGTTTTATGGAGAGTTCAATATGAATTTACATTTTAATCACACACACGATTCCTATTACATTTTGTAACACATGCTTCATCCAAACTCTCTGTTGTGATTGTTTAATTCAGGTCGCATGGTATGCATCATTTTGGTGCCAGTTACAGGTGAACAGTTTCTTAAACTGTTAACGGGTTTATAGTTCCAAACAACTGTTGACTGAGTGAGTTTGAAAGCGCCATCTACACATGTGCATGTGAGATGGCAGTATCGTCTGACACTGAGACGAATGACAGTAGAGGAGCTTCTTGATTTTTTCAGTGAGAAAATTGGATGTTGTGTGTTACAAAACACATACTGACTTGCCAAATTAGAGGAAAACTAAATGTTTGTTTTTCCTTGGGAATGAGAATCGCCCCAAAACAACTTCTGCTTCCTTGACCATGGGCCTTAGGATACAGACCAACCATGCACTGACACACACTACGTACACTCAAGACTTACTCGACACAGTAAAGACATAGACGTCGCAACTCCTTGGACAAATACCTAACTGTAACAGCACAGACAGACACTCACGCACCATACTCTGTGGACAATGGACACATTCACTTACCTAAATCACATAGTGATAAAAAACAGGACCATAAAAATGGATTGTGTTTCAAACTCTTTCTGTAATATTCAATTCCCTTGCTAAACCTTTCTGTATGGCTGTTGCAGAAAAAAGAAAACCAGAATGAAATCAGAGAGGTGGTCAATTTACATAACAATGCATAATTTGCATATTTCTTTGCTGTGAAAATTTCTTTTGTTTGTTATTTACATGTGAATAAATTATTACAAACAGAAGGGTGGGTTAACCCTTAAAAACCCCCTTGCGGAAAAGCCTGGTTATTACGTACAACAAAAATCTGAAAGTTAGGATATTACATTTAAATTTGTGGGTAGCCTTTCTCAAAATGTACCTAACCGTATTTTCAGAGGTAAAAAATCTAGCAATACCACTGGTCTATTTTGAACTCATTGTCAATATTACAACAGACTCAGTCACTGTACATTGCATGATGACACAAATGGCAAAAATTTTTCAACCTGACTATTTTAGAGATACTTATAAGATTAGCAATGTGTTAACAACCACAGCACATTGTGTGAAATGTCAAGAACACTGCAACGATTCAACAAAATTGTACAAAATTCACTAGCAGTCCAAACTTTGAAAATGTCCCTTTAGGTACATTCTACCTTGAAAACGTTCCAATTCTGCCTTGTCAAGAACAGCAAATAAACTGACTTGCATTAATCTAATAAAATATGACAAGCTGATAAAATGTGAAAGTTTACAGTGTTTTGTGTCATGGTAGGGAGCTTAGAAGAGGAAATAGCAAAGGCAACAACGCAAAATGCAGATTAAAATCAAGATATCTCTTACCTATAAAGATCACCTAACATTGAGTAAACAAAGCCCGCCGCATCTCCAAACTCTGTCGGGACGTCATCGTGTATTTTGGACTTATTAAAAACGTTTCCAGCCAGACATGTTTCAGCTTCTGACCACCTGTGAAGACAAAACGGCCGTTGTGCATTCATTTTGTAATTTAAAGTGTCTTTTTTGCAATATCTTTGAAACATGTTATTTTCTTGAACAAGTACTTGGCATTGAATTTGCAATCACGCACTAATCTCAGGAAATCAATTAATTGCTTTTCCGGTTTTTAGAGAAGGTACCATTTTCATAGCCTGCTGAATTGTAAATTCTGAAGACTGAACGCTTGCCATAGGGACTCTTGTACACCGAGTTAGGGAGTATGGACGTGTTCTACACCAATTGGGTATACAGCCTGACACAGCGTATTACCACGTGCCTTATTTTTTGTTGCCTCCCTTGAAAAGTATCAAACAGAATTGTAGTAAACCTTGGGAGCATACATGTTAGCACTCAAAGTACGAAATGATCATGAAATGTTACATTCTGAGGGCAGGCCACATCCTTAACCCTTTCACCACCATGGTTTGTCCCAAATCCATAGTTTTCTATGGTAAAGTTGGACCTGTATACAGGGAACTGGGGGTGAAAGGGTTAAACAAAGCCTTTCATTTTTCATTTTTGTGCAGTCTTCCCCTAATCTAAAAAGAGTCCTAAATACTGGCTGTTGGTATCAAAATATTGAAGACATAAAAATTAAAACACAAAGATAAAGTCACTTTCATCTGCTGATTGATACCATCTTTGTTTTCACAAAAACAAACGGACCTAAATAACCTTTCTGAAATGCCAGCCAATACAATGTATATGGGATGGCCTAATGTCAGTCAACTGCTAGCCCACTTTCACTGAAGTATCCATCTTTGATTTACACAGGAAACACAATTAGCTTTCTTAAATGCCTACCATAGGCTGGCCAAGTACCTGTAAGTGCTTCACTTACACTCAGTGAGCTGTCATCATGTCAACCTGGCATTCAGATTTTCTTGCACCAAGTACTATTACATGCACTTACATTGGTTTACACTACAGTATCTACTCTAATTTTTCATAATTAAAGGTATACTGTCACCTGTTCCAATTTTGCTACAGTTACCATGGAAAGAGATAATCTAACCAATCACAGATTTTAAAAACAATGCCCTAACATGGGCATTTTGAATACCAAGGTATGCCCCTTTGACGATATATGGGCACATTTAGATTACAGGTGACTGTACATTGTATACCTTTAAAATCAGATTGTTCACTCTGCCCTGGAGCTGGAAGTATGTTTGTATTTATTCACCATAAGAGGGCAAAGACGATCACTGGTTTCTGTCGCCAAGGTTACCGAATGATCTGCAGGTGCACCCGCCAAGGATGACAAATTTTCAAGTGCCCTTCAACTCACCTTTCAAGGTCAAGACAACACCTGGCGTAGAGAAATTTACACTGCGGCGTGGGACAGCCCTTGGATTGTAAAAGCCAATAGGCATTGATGGGCCGGCCTGCTCTGTAGTAACAAGTGGCCAGTAGAAATAGAGCTTCATCAGAGCCAACTGTCAAAGTGAGCAAACGAGAAACAGTAAATTACTGTAAACTTGAGAACAAATCTGGTCTTGATCATCTTCTGCTTGGTGATAAAAGTTAATAGAATTGACACAAGGCATGAACAAATCCAGGGTTCTCCACAAGGGGAATTTCAGGGATGGACCACCCCTCTGTTTTTGCTTTATATGTTAATAACTATATTTTCACAACAAAAGTATATGTAAATTATGTATTGTTATGTAAAATGGTCCTGCTTCTGTTTTTCTAAGCTGTGGAGAATGCTGAAATCTGTACCGATCAAAATATGTTGTCATTAATATATTCAATAATCCAACCAAAAGAGTATTTTCCTTTAACCCTTTGCACCCTGACCCCCTGGTGACCTATGACATCATAGGGACATTTTTCCTGAGCAGGGTTCAAGGGTTATGGATGAAAACTACTCATTGCTAAATTATGTATAATTTGCCAAGCTTTCTGACTGTCAGATGTGGCAGTCAGTACATCTTTCAGACAGTCTCACTTAATCGGTCCAGGAGGGGTAATTTCATTTATATCTCAATACAGAGTCTATAAATGAAGATTGTTTTGTGGATGAAAATGATATAACAATGACTCATTATCTATGGAGAATATTCATTGATCTGAAATTGTGCACTGATTGAATAAGTTTTGTTTTCGGTTGTCTCTGCCTTTGAACATCTCCTTGGATAGTTTGTGAGAAAACCTTAAGTCAGCTTTTTAATTCTTTCATAATTCATGGAAGGGAAAAGTATTCTCATTGGGAATGAAATAATTTACAATGATAGAGACACCAAAATGTTTGGCTCAATAGCTTCAATAATCTCATTTTTTGCCAATTCAGGCTGCCCAATGAGAATGAATGGAAAGATAACCGTGAATGTAACACCATTCAAATTATTTCAAAATGTGTGAAGTTTAATTTTTTTTCAAGTAATTTTCTCTCAACTTCCTTCATTGTACAGTATCACAAAGCATGAAATGTTGTACCCATAGGAATACGGAGACCTTTTTCCTTGTTAATTTGTTTTTTGGAGTATAATGAACAGAAAGTTTTGAACTTTCAGCCTACCTTCTGCATGGAGTCTTTCAGCAAGGAAGACTGCGTCTTCATAAGCATAGTGGTTTAGACAGTGCCATATAGCTGCCTGCAAAGAAAGTCACTACAATGATGGAGGAGGAACATATGGCAAGACTTCAATTAATCAAACACAAAGGATTTACGATTACAACAAGCTACGCAAGTTGTAAATTTGTGTCTATCCTACGTGTATGTAAATTGAGGTAGAATGCCCCACAGGACAGATATTTGGCCTCTCAAATTTTTGCAATTCTTTTCTAACCTTACCTACGACTTGTGGGGGTTCATTTTAAAGCTCTTGGAGTGAGAAGAACTTTCACCTTCTTAGTTTTATGAAAATCAAAAATTTTATTTTTCCCCATAGAGTAAACCCAGGGATGGCGGCCATTTTGAATTTCAAATACCGTAAATGTCAGTTCATCTGTATTGGGAAATAAAAGAACCATGTGAACTCCATCTCAGTAGCAGTGATTGCAGTTTGGTTTCCAACTAACGATAGCATTCATGAAAATTTTTTTGTGTTGCCAACGTAAATTTGGACAGAGTGTTTTGCAAATTACAGTTGCAGCAACTCATGCGTTTTTCACAAAGGGTCCTCCAAAAGGGATTTTGAAGGGTGGATCATCCCCTGTTTTTTCTTGCAATATATTCTTATGTTAATAAAAAAATTTAAAAAAATCAGCAACAATGTATTATGCAAATGATGCATTGTAATGCAAATTGCCATTCCTTTGCATTTTCCAGGCTTTGGACAACACTGTTATGGTTTCAACTTTCTATCACAACATTTGGGGTGACAGACTTCTATTTGTGTTTATCTTGTACCCATATTTTCGTAATAGTTTTTCCACCAAACCTGTTTTGAAAAATGGCAGGGTGTGCAGACTGGTGCCATACCAGAAAAATCCACACTCTATTTAATTTGTAGATCTGAAATCTGGTTATTTTAGGACCCCCATTCCAGACCCACATGACCTTTGACTTGGGTCAAAAGTCTTATCATCAAAATTCAAAAGCCAATTCGGGTTTGAAACTTAGTGCAAGCACAACCAAAACAACCCAAGCTAAACCTACTACAAATCCATTGTTGCTGGCCATGCAATAACTTGCTGAAAAACATCTATTGGAAAACTAAGAATTTTTGTGAAAGAACGTGTTAGACTTCAACTCAATTTGGCTGGATTAAAATTATACCCCATTGTAAACCTTGGTGACATTGAAATTAAGACTCCCAATTTCAGGCAATGTATATCAAAGACCTAACCCAAAGGGCAGCAATACATATTGAAAATTAATGAAGTGTGTCCCCTGGGTCACATGCACATCCACAGCTCCTTTCATCAAGACCACAGTCCCTCCAGAGGGACCGTCTCATGACGGAGTCAAAAACAAAGAAGTGAACTTCTGGCATGTGTTGGCACCAGACTGTCTCATCAGAAAATTTACCCACCAGATTACAATTTCAATGGAAAACAAAAGACTATCACACCTCCATAACCCTCTTATAGACTAGAACAAAGGCAATCCCAGGGATCGCGAACAGTGCCTTTAAATGTCTAACTCTAATTTAACTGATATGCAAGTGTGTTAAGCAGTAGTGCATGTATACTTTCACTATAGAATAAATTAGGACACATAACAAAACTCAGTTAATTTAGAAACAGGTGGGATACTTTGAAAGTATACACACTTGTTGTTTAGACAGACAATAAGATAACTGTTACTATTCTCATGACACTTATCATATGTATTTGAAATAAAGCATTTTAGTTTGACTGTACTTTTAGATAGTAACATACACTCAATTTTGATTTATCTGAACATTTTTTACGCATATAAAAGCCACCTAGACTTGTCTGTAAAAATAACAGGAAGTTTTGTTAGAGTCCCTGACCCGCCGTTAGAGGTCAAGGTCACTCTAAAGTACATAGTTGTGTACTTACACTTTGCTTGTGTTGTGTTTTTGCTAATGGACTATATGGAATTTTACGGCCTCCCCCAGACCCTGTGGAATGGGGGCATATCAGAACGGCTGTACATAACATTATACTTGATAAATTTACGTGAAGAGAAATAACAGGTGATGTAACGAGAAAGGGTTTAGAAACTGTGGTTTGGGGGACAATGAGATAAAGAACCCCTTTATGGTCCTCATTTTTTCCTTCATTTTCCAAGAAAACGAGCGACCGCTTTCGCTGTGTATTTTGAATCAACGAAACAAAAGAAAGGTTGGAATTTGATTCGTCAGTCTGATAAATTCCATTCTATATGGGGTTACACAGCAATAGTGGGATATTGGAGCTAAAGGACCAGAGCTGTTAAAGCCAGACGGGTTTGTGTGGACGATTGATTTTTGTACACTCACTGTAAATCAATGTGCATCGTACATTATGTACTGTTGGAGTGATTGAAAATACTGGCTTGCAATCCATCCTGCTTACCATACCAGTTCACTGTAGGGGCCAGCTGTCGGTATACGGATGGCGTGCGTGGAAAGCAGAGTAAAACATGTGAATAACTATACCTGAACGGGTTCTTGAACAACCATGGTCCTGGAATATTTGCTGAATAACGACAACCTTCAATGGTTTGTTAAAATTTCGTTGATTTTACCGGCTTCTGAAATCAATCGTCAAATAACGCCCGCCATTTTGTAGCCTCGTTTTAAGTTTGAATTTTTCAACCATGAGGGCGCTGTATGTACAGACAAGTCATGGTCGTCGCATAGCATGCATGCAGCATCGCGTCCATCGCATCACATTTTATCCAACACGTCCTGACTAGAAACTTATGGGGCGTTTACCGAAACGAATATCGAAAGATACCTTCTCCAACTTCCGCTGTGATTTAATATGTCAAAGTCTGATCGAAATCTTTGACAGAGTTATACGCAATATATGCGCAGAAAATTTGTTCTAATGACAGAGGACAAACAGTTGAAGAAGGCGAGAGCTCATTTTGCCATCTACTGTCCTTTCTCCTATTGTCTGTACCTGAAAGTGAAGGCGTTTGCTCTTCTTGTGATATAGATAATATCTGTGTCAAACGAAAATACGTGATGTCCAACATGGTTTAATTGTAAGGAAATAGGGTGATGAATAAAAAAATCTCCATTATTAAGGCTTCTTCCCGAAGCAAACTACTTGACTTTTTAATAGAAATCAAATATTTACGAGAAATACAAAACAAATCTAGCCTATGACAAACTACGCGGCTGAATAATCTGAAAATGGTATGAACGAGGCTGGTGTTTGGACGGTGCAAATTAATCGGATCAAGCGCCCTCTAGCGGCTTGTCTTGTGGTTTTCAGATCTGAAGTCCTTTCGAGCTTGTTATCCACTCGCACCGCACACCGGTCGTTAGTTCGGTCTCCCACTAACTGATTTCGGGGAGCATCAAGCTGCCCGGACAAGAGACCTTGTCAAGCACAGATGTTTCGAGCTGTACTGGATGTGATGTATATGATAAGGGCTAGACAGTAGACAACAAGTTGGAAAAGTTTGGTGGTTCACATTTTTGATAATTCGAGTCTCTAATTTTGTTTAATTTTTTAATACAGTATGTTTCAAAGGATGAGAGCAGTGTATGGGACTCAACTGTGTATTTTTATCATGACCTACAACACATATGAACCCATCCCCACCTGTACAATAGTGACCGACATTCATGAACGTGTATACTAGTGTTATGATGTTGTGTTTTACATATATTGAATTTCAGTTGTTTTTTTTGTTTTTGTTTTTTGTTTTTTTCAAGTTTAGGCCTAAACCATTATTGATAATCTTCACCTTAGGTTTTAATTACAGATAACACGTGCAATTTAAACATTTGCCTTTGTTTCACCGACAGCCTTGAACTTGAGGTTTCATGACTCATTTATCGATTTCTTCTGTACAGTAAGTAACTCATGAAACCGGCCTTCGCTCACCAGACGGGAAACTGAGTATCTGGCGAACGAAATCAGACAAATCTCTCCACGTGACTGATATCTCACAATTTACAGTCATGATGAAGGTAATGACTGTGTCATTTCCATACAAGACCGTGTTCTGAGTTTAGACGGGCGCTAGTGACATGCGCCCTCATTCTACATTCACGGTTCAAAGTTCATATCAGGTAATCGACAGACCTCCACTATAACTACTTGTTTCAATTGTCAGGGTGCAAAACTATCAGAAATGTTGAATAAAATAACGACCGATACGACAAACAACAGCCAGGGATTATCTCTTTGATATTTAATCTGTGTACACGGTTCAATAGAACGTTTACAATACCTCAATGTTAAAACTGTACTGTTTTATACTATCCAGGAAGAAAATGTCCTGTGCAATATTTATTGTTAAAAAAATGCTGTCGGTATCTGACAGAAAGACTTGTACCACGGATAAAGATGCTTTATTTTGTAACCAATGTTTTGTTTTTAATTGAGGTGATAATTATAGCGCTGTAACTTGTATGATGTCACATGAAAAAAACAATCGATAATTAAATTGATTTCTATAGCGCCAAACCGTTTCCAAAACGTAGCAGTGTTCAATGGCGCTTTCCAGAGCCAGATTTGTTCAGTATACTCCACTAAACAGAAAAGTTTGATGTTCTTCTTAAAAGCATCAAGAGTGGGTGACTGGTTCACTTCTAACCGGACATTGTTAAAGGTGAGGGACAGTGCGTGAGAAAGCACGATTGCCCGATGTCATAGTTCATGAGGCTACTCCGTGGTCAAAACCGGTGATTTGACGCAACACACAAACAGTTCACACGCTCTATTTTCAGTTCTATGTGTTTGTACCGTGTCTCACAGTAGAGTTTGAGATGTTATAATTCGAGGACGGGGATGGGAAACTTGCCATGTGACCATGGGAATTTTTTTCGCCGCAAAAGGTACACGACTCGCAGCAAACAGCTGCGCCATTTTTACTAAACAAACAGTGTCAGGGCGACGCAATCTATCTTTCTTCTGGAAAGATTATAACCATGTAAACTGCTATATCCAATTTGCCAAGCGATCAAATCATTTATTTATATTTCAAAAAAGAAATGAGCCACAACTTTCATGCGCTTTCGTTGGTTCTGTATGTTCCTGTGCGTTCGGTATTTCAGAAATAAAACGTCACGACTTCTAACAGAATGATATTTAGTTTTGCTAATAAACTGTCGTTTTCTCCTGTCATATTCAACACTCACTGCACCAACTACCTTAACAGTAACACAACTACCACCCCCTCCTACTAAAAGGCCCCGTGTTCAAGTTCACATAGAAGCAGACTGTTCATCGACAGGGAGTTACTTGGGTGACTATCGTACACAGTCTGAGGTTTGACAAGACATATTATTACACAATTTTTGGTCAGTTTGAACTACATTTTGAGGACTTTGCACTTTTAATGTCATGAAGTTAGCACTTAAAGTCAAAAATAGCTGTCTTGTTAACAGTCTGTAGAAAACAATGTAATCTACCGCTTGCTGTTATTCCTCCTGATACTACTAATACAAATAATGGTTATGGTTACGTTGACTTTTGTAATGTTCGTTATTTATTTGCTCCAATGTGTAAGTATTCCGCTGTTACTATTTAACTCACTTTCTTTCATCGATTCAACCATCGGAGGTTACTGACTTTAGGTTCAGTTCACAGATGATGTAAACGATGTTATACCATGCCTCATATATCGAACGTCTCGCGCTCCATAGGATTTAATGGTAACTTGTTCATGACGTAGCAGGCCGCATATTCATCATTTAACTGAAAATGATCCGGAACTATTTCAACTTGACAACTGAAGGGATTCTCACACCCCCAAGGACCTGGTATCAGATTTCTCACACGAGTTGGGGATATTTTGTCTCACACGAGCCGCAGGCGAGTGTGAGACAAAATATCCCCAACGAGTGTGAGAAATCTGATCCCAGGTCCTTGGTGTGTGAGATTCTTTTTCTCACATGACCACAAATGCGTTAAATTCATATAGGGCTGTTCACGGTTTACGTCACTGTTCTCTCATTAATATGCAAAAATAAATATTTGTCCGCATTTTTAGATTAAGCTTTTGAAAATTACGCATGCAAGAACGACGAAAATACATCTCAGTGGGCAACTGCTAGTGTAACAATGAATACTAAAAACATATTCACGACTCAGAGTACAAGCTGCAAAAACAGCCACGCATACAACATTGATAAAATTTGTCCGCATTTCAAGCTGCGTGTCCGATGTCGCGCGCGTACAGCTATATTTAGTAACAACCCTGTAACCGTGAACAGCGCTATTGGACACAAAATATTATCAAAAATCGTGACACCTCTGTCGTCTGCCGCTGTACTTTGACCTGCTTACGTTGTAGTTCTAGTCCGTATGTTACTCGTCGTGCCATTGGATAACATTTTGCGCGTGGAACAAAACAGACTGCTTATCATCCAATCAGAGGTCGTGTAATATTTACTGCAGAGTGTGGGACGGTTTCTGAGAGTGTGGGATCGATTTATCCCACACTCGTGCACTCTCGATCCCGCACTCCCAGCAGCCAGGAATGTGAGAATTAAAAATCATAACATTACATGTATAGCATTGCGCCGTTCGATGATGAAAACCATTCTATTTTTTCAGCAGATTTTCGTCTAACACGGCAATAAAGCATAGATATGATTGTCATTGTTATGTATAAAACCAAAAACTTTGGCGTGAAAACTATGTAAGGGAGACATTTAATAAAAGCATTACAGCCCAACCATGGGACTATGGGCTATTTCTCAGATCACGAAGTGCAACAGGAGTCGATGTGCCAGTTCTGTCACTAGGTGGCTCCCTTTCCATTGACCATAGTCCCTGCACTGCGTCACCAGACAGCTACCATGCGGTTTACCGAAGGACCTAAATCGAATCCTGCTGGGCTGCAGCTGCATGCAGTAGCATTTGCACCACACCACAAACCATTGCATTCAGTATGCGCTATATACATAACTTTAAAAACCTGCACAAATAAGCCACAGATGATTAATACCCCTTAGCAACATTCTTTCGCCGTAAACGGTGATCTCTGCCGGCTGTTCAGGCTTACATATGCATGCTGTTTCCATCCCATATCGGTAGCCATGTATTTTTAATATTGTACTGTTTTAAGTTGACACAAAACGTGATCGAAACCACATCCATACGGTACGGTATAGGGCGGATGGTATAAATAATAACGCTCCGCAATTAATTTCAACTCCACATTGTAGATGACGCCAGAAGGTGTTAATGCGAAAAAATTATACTGTAGTTACACTCGGCTGAGAAGCAACCCTTGTTTCAGACACATTTTAAAAGAGAACGGTCTCAAACGACAACATCACCAAATGGACACAGTCAAGCGAGAGAAGAGCCGCAGGTTCCAACATGATATTCTGTCACTAAGCCATCTTGAGTGCTGTCGACTTTTGAAGAGTTGTTATCGTGGTCACCGTGATGAAGTCGCCGTCGATAGCTAGGCGCCAACAAAACAAAAATAATACAACCAAACACATGGTAGTCATGTTCACAGGTCATCGTCTGGCAGTACGGGAGAAGTTTGCAATTCGGAGACAACGTTTAGTTCGTAAACTGAAGGTCAGTACGATAAATGTAGTGTTGGTTTAAAGGGGGGGGGGAGCCGTCGAAACTGCGCCTGTGCGACTTTCTTGTTTACAAACAGTGTATTTCGAGCACGATATATCACGTCAACATAGCTGCAACATTTTACGATGTCCATTATGACAAACGTGTTTTAACATTCACCCATCGCCGATGTACTTTGGATCATAGGGTCTATGCTTGGATACAGTATTTTTCAGATATAGTAAACGTGCTTGTTTCCAATACAATAATTTCGTGAATTGGTGTGGGTCGGAATCTTTGTATTCTATCACATTTTGGGTCTGCAACCCAAAATGTACTGAATCTGACAAATTACTTGATTTGGCATGACCTTGAAGGTTTGAACTGAGGAAAAAGTTCACGGTGGACAGAAAGTTGAGTTACCAGAAGCAAATATGAATTTTTTGTTCTTTGCCGACACTTAAACATTAGGACTAATCTAGCCCATGGCAGATCAGTAAGTTCAGTTAGCTTACATGCTTAGGTGTATCAAATTTGTGATTTAATCTTGATTGTGGCATTCGAAACTTTGCTCGACTTAAATTGAGAATTTGATTGACGATATCACGTCCATCGCAGATGTGCAAAAAATCTCGTCTGATAAAACCGAGGCAGGAAAGACAATATCACAGCTGCTTTACTCGGTGGTCTGTTCATGGTTAAGGAAATTATATCATTAAATTTTGATTGAAAACAGTTGAAATGGCAGATGATTCAACTAAGTTTGTCAGAAAGCATGCTTTCCTGTCAAACAATCTGAATTTTCTAACGATTCAAAGCATTTTGTTTTCAATTATGGAAGGATGAAAAGTCACGGCGCGGCTCTCCTTTCGGATCGCACAGTAATGACTTTGGACATCACATACACAAACAAACAAACGAATAGACAGTAACACACGTAAAATAGACTGCTCATGAAGTAAGCAACCTTACGACTTCGTGAAAAACCACTGACCTTGTTCTGGCTAATGTTCCATGCACAATCCCAGGTTTGGCATAACTACATCAAGTCAGTGTAGTGTAATTTATGTCATCTTGATCAACAATTTGATAAAAATGCAGGGGTTAATATATCGAATTTAGGTCGACCATGACACGTACACGAAATTGGTTTTCGTTCCCATATACATCTAGATGCGTTTGAACACATTTAATTATGACATACCGTTACGATAGAACACTCGTGCTCGATAAATTCATCCCAAGATCCTTGAAAAACACAGTAGAAAAATTCATCAGTAAATATTTCCTTGTTGCTGCATTCCCCTGTTTTGCATTTTCATTATATATTTGTTAAAATCGGATTTACGAACCGAGTTGTGCCCTTTTTGCCCTTTTCTATAATTTTTGGCCGCTTCTCATCTTTTGATGGTTCCATCAGGCCCAACAATCGCAAGCAGATAAAAACAGTGTATCTGAGTATAGGACTTTACCGCAAAACTTTTCTTCCCATGAATCTTTGTTTGCAAATTTTGTAAAACCTTCATGCTTGCAGATCGTCACATTTTAGTGTATATTATAGAGGTTAAACAAGTTTCTTCTTTGATTCTTGAATGAGCACTTATATCACATGGAAACAATCAAACAAATATAAAAAAAACTTGTAACTGAGCATGTATCACGCATGACGTCATGCGTGAGACCGAACTTTGTCATTTCACAACGCTGTTATTGTTCTAAACCCTACCCTGCTCAAGGAGGAATACATTATGAACTTGATCTGCCTTTTGCATACTGAGCCTTAGCAATTTGCTTCAGAGAAATTCATCGGAAGCTGTATCGTTCACTATTATGGGAAACCTTTCTCACACAACGAGGCCGAGAATACACCTTGAATTTATAAAGTATCGACGTTTGGAAGGTTAGCTATCAAGAAGTCTGGAGGAAATGTTTACTTCCCCGTGCCTGTTCAATTCATGCAATGAATTCATGAATTCGAATGGGATAGAATTTAACCAACTGCATATAGAACTTTCTGAACAAAGTTGTGAATAACTTCGGGGAAAGTGAAAAGCGAAATCCGTAATCTGCCGACTCCTTGCGTTGTTTTGGGAGGTATTGTCTGTCGAGATGTTTTCGCCAAATAAATGGAGAGGACCGCAAAAAGTTATTTCTGAGACATCGTATTTATTTCATTTTCTGAAAATGTGGACTGTCCAGAAAATATCGCATACTATTAATTTCTGCACATGATACGGAATGTATACAATAATTTCTAGAAACGACACTGCATCAGGTCTACAAAAGTTCTCTTCCGTTCCTTCAATTATTTGGGAGGGGGAAGACAACGGGTAATTGAGAGTTGATTTCAAGTAAATCTTAACAAACAGAATGTAATTTTTTTCTCATATATATATATATATATATATATATATATATATATATATATATATATTCCCCCGGCCTCAGACATTGTGGGTATATATATATATATATATATATATATATATATATATATATATATATATATATAATATATATATATATATATGTATATATATCGATGCGTAACAGCAGACCTTACATATAATAACACAACTTACTTCAAGTACATGATAAATATATCTGTTACTTAAGTTTTATGCATCTAGCAATCTTCAGACTTGTCTTTTCATCAGGATTTTCTCCCATTTACGTCCCACGCAGATATAGTCCAGTCAATCTACGAGATTTTGGCACCTAACCCACCACAAATTGCAACAGAATTTTTTTCTTCAGAATGCATTTTAATGAGGTACCCAGAACAACATATTAAAAGTTTACTCGAATCCACCTTGGGGAAATATGTCTAATTTGCATAAATCAAATATGGCGGCCAACCATCCAACAAAATAACATAATTTGCTATATATCACATATTAAACAAGCTATATCAGTGATTTCAAAGTCTGACACTTGTTATTTGGCTCAGGGAATCATTTTGGAGGTATAATATTTCATATAGGCACCTCATTAATTTGCATAATTCCAATATGGCGGCCAACATTCCTACAAAAGACATTTTCGGTCATATACCACGTATTGAACAAGCTATTTCAGTGATTTTAAAGTTAAAAGTATATTTCTTTGACATGGACAAACGATTTTCGAGATGCTGTGATTTACATAGGTAATTTGTTAATTTGCATAATTCCAATATGGTGGCCAACATACCTACAAAAGACATTTTCTGTCATATACCACGTATTAACCCTTTTAGCGCCAAAGTCTATTTTTGTCAACTTTATGTAACGTACCACAGTCAATTTTTCTGCTTTTTGCCAAAATTTTGATTAAAATCTGTAGCTGCTAAAAATGATATCAATTTGGTAGCAAATTATGAAAAAACGTACAAAAATGTTCACAGAAATTGGTAAAATATTGCATCAAAATTTTGGTGTAAAAAATTACAGCAGTCAAAGGGTTAAACAAGCTATTTCTGTGATTTCAAAGTTAAAAGTATATTTCTTTGGCATGGACAAATGATTTTTGAGGTGCAATGATTTGCGTTGGCACTTCGTTAATTTGAATAAATCCAATACAAAAGAAATTTTCTGTCATAAAATGTATTGAACAATCTATTTCAGCCATTTGAAGTTTAATTATATTTCTTTGAGCATGAAGAAGCACCTTTTGTGGTTCAATGTTTTTAAAAGACACTTTGATGATTTTCAGAAATTAAATATGGCTGCCAAATTAATGCCCAAATAGCTTCTAATATAAATAAGGTTATGGTAGAGTTTTTAGGAATAGGAATATCAAGAAAAAACTGTCAAGAGGGCACTGCACCCAACGCACTGTATTTTTCTCAAAATATATTATTGCGAATATTCTTCGAATTTTTATTAATTTGTTAACCCAAGATTATTGATTTGTGAACCCAAGATTAAAAATTGGTTGGGTTCACCTTTTAGCTTGGCAAGCAGTCGTAAGTTGCATGATATAGAAGGGTTCATGTATGCAAATGTATGCAAATCACCCGATTTCCAGCTTCCCTTTTATCCGAATTTCAAGATTTCCAAAGAATATAACTCTGTTCTAGCTGGGTCACATTTTCTGAAATTTTCACATTATGTTGTTAAATGCTATATAACAAAACAACTATTTTGTTTTGCAATAAAATTCTTACATTTTGAATTAGAGGCATTTTTATTTTGCTAACCATGATTTTCAGCACTTTTTTGAGTGTCAGTCGTTCAGCTCATGCCATTTTAGAATGAGGATATACTCTTGTTTCAAATGAAATATTACATTTCACAAAATAGTTTGTACGGGTTTCCTTGTCATCTTAGATGAGAAATATTCCTTCGAAAAAACTGTGTTGGCAACGTGTAGCTCCACATTAAGTCCTTGAACATTTATTTTTAAAAAATGTGGAAAATATACAATAAATTTACTTACAATAACGATCCATTTACGAATAAAAGTTTATTTTAATAGGTGTCTGTGATACCTGAATTTGTTAAAATACCCCATAAATATATTGTATTTTGAAAAGAATGTTAAAGCAAATTTGGTAGACTTACATATATGACTTCCAAGCGGATTAAAATACGTATATGTTGATGTGCGTTTACTATTGAGGTGTAAGAAAGTCATGCAATTTTAATTATTTGTGATTTTTTCCAAATATGACAACCGTTAATGATTGTTAGTCATCTAATAATAATGTCTTTCTGAATATAACATTGGATTAATCTGTGTACGGCTTTATTTAAGCAATAACCCACGCCGCAGGAGGGTATACACGAGATTTTGGTACAATGCGCGACATATAGCACGAGCCGATAGGCGAGTGCTATATGGAGCGAATTGTACCAAAATCGAGTGTATATCCGACTGCGAAGGGGGTTATTGCTATTATATTATATCAACTTGCGTGTCTTTGTTGTCTTGCTTGGGTATTTTCGTCACTTTTAAGCCCCAAATGCAGAAAACGGACGTCTGAGAGATCGAACGTCGGAAATTCTGCGCCCGAGACCGAGCATTTTTATAAGTTGGGATTACGTACAGGCACACAGTATCCTACGATAAATACGCATTACGTTCATATCGACATTGCATTTTATTCGCATGCAACACGAACACTATCATACTGCTGAAGTCACATAGAAATAGGTCAAGAGTTCAAATCAAAAGAAAAAAGTAACAATTTTTTTCTTAAATTTACATAAGAACAATAGTCCTGGCTTTTTTGGCATACTAAAAATAGATTTGTCTCATTCTGTACCGCATACGCGGTATACGTCGACCGCGGCCGTCGCGACATTCAGAGGTGGCACAATGAAGTTACAGGATCTATTTTTGACGGATAATTTGGACGATAATTGTACCAGAAAGCAAGCAGTTTTGAAATAATCCAGACTTGCGATGACTTCAACTGTGATGAACAGTTGTGCAGAGTATGTTGCCCGATGCAGGGAGAGCTGGACGCTGACACTGCTCGTTGCATTTGATGTCAAATTCCGTCGCAGTCGCCAAGAGTCATCCCATTGCTATTTTGAACTTCTTGGTCTACATCGTTAGGACACCCCGGTCTGTTGCAGCCCAAACTTTGGTAACGAATATCTGACATACCGTTACTGTGAGGAAGTGTCAATTTATTTGTGTATCTTCATTTTAAAGAGCGGCAGGATATATCGCGTCTCGACTCCCGCAATATCAAGCAAAGTGCACGGTGTGCAGACGCCCTAATATTTGTTGTGTGCATCACACCCGAAATGTGCTGCTTCAGATATGTCTTTCATCATCGATCCCAACTGATTTACACCAAGAGGTGAGTTACAGACCCACACTTCCTCTGTGTATCAAAATTCGGTCTTCGGTCTTCGAAACAAAGTGGACTATTTAGGTTTTTGTCGAGGGTCTATGGTTTAGATAGGTACGTTCAAATGTACCGACCGGGCAATTTTTGAAAATGCTGGTTTAGGGGCCCGTTTTACCACCGCTATCAGTGCTAAAACAGTATTTTAGCATCGGTAGAATGAGCTCTCGTCCAATCAGAATGGCGCATGGTAGCATGATATAATATAATTGTGATTTTTATAGGTGCTTTATACTCTACAGTGCTAAAACATGTATTATATTATATCATGCTACCATGCGCCATTCTGATTGGACGAGAGCTCATTCTACCGATGCTAAAATACTGTTTTAGTACTGATAGCGGTGGTAAAACGGGCCCCCAAACCAGCATTTTCAAAAATTGCCCGGTCGGTACATTTGAACGTACCTATCTAAACCATAGACCCTCGACAAAAACCTAAATAGTCCACTTTGTTTCGAAGACCGAAGACCGAATTTTGATACACAGAGGAAGTGTGGGTCTGTAACTCACCTCTTGGTGTAAATCAGTTGGGATCGATGATGAAAGACATATCTGAAGCAGCACATTTCGGGTGTGATGCACACAACAAATATTAGGGCGTCTGCACACCGTGCACTTTGCTTGATATTGCGGGAGTCGAGACGCGATATATCCTGCCGCTCTTTAAAATGAAGATACACAAATAAATTGACACTTCCTCACAGTAACGGTATGTCAGATATTCGTTACCAAAGTTTGGGCTGCAACAGACCGGGGTGTCCTAACGATGTAGACCAAGAAGTTCAAAATAGCAATGGGATGACTCTTGGCGACTGCGACGGAATTTGACATCAAATGCAACGAGCAGTGTCAGCGTCCAGCTCTCCCTGCATCGGGCAACACACTCTGCACAACTGTTCATCACAGTTGAAGTCATCGCAAGTCTGGATTATTTCAAAACTGCTTGCTTTCTGGTACAATTATCGTCCAAATTATCCGTCAAAAATAGATCCTGTAACTTCATTGTGCCACCTCTGAATGTCGCGACGGCCGCGGTCGACGTATACCGCGTATGCGGTACAGAATGAGACAAATCTATTTTTAGTATGCCAAAAAAGCCAGGACTATTGTTCTTATGTAAATTTAAGAAAAAAATTGTTACTTTTTTCTTTTGATTTGAACTCTTGACCTATTTCTGTGTGACTTCAGCAGTATGATAGTGTTCGTGTTGCATGCGAATAAAATGCAATGTCGATATGAACGTAATGCGTATTTATCGTAGGATACTGTGTGCCTGTACGTAATCCCAACTTATAAAAATGCTCGGTCTCGGGCGCAGAATTTCCGACGTTCGATCTCTCAGACGTCCGTTTTCTGCATTTGGGGCTTAAAAGTGACGAAAATACCCAAGCAAGACAACAAAGACACGCAAGTTGATATAATATAATAGCAATAACCCCCTTCGCAGTCGGATATACACTCGATTTTGGTACAATTCGCTCCATATAGCACTCGCCTATCGGCTCGTGCTATATGTCGCGCATTGTACCAAAATCTCGTGTATACCCTCCTGCGGCGTGGGTTATTGCTTAAATATTTAATGTTTACTGCTTTAAAAAAGTTGTGGACAAAATCTTTAGTTTCTACTTTAGACTGAACCCCTACCTTATGGACGAGTGCATCTTTGGTACATCCCCCTAGACGATAGGCAAGAAGTCATCACATATAATAGCAAAAATACAATTAACACAACAAAGATAATAAAAACGCAAAAAATAAAATAATGTGACCAAAAATAACACATGCCACAATACAGACAAATTAAAACTTAGTGCTGATGCAAACAATGTCAGTCTCTTAAAAACTTGATCGACATACAAACTCACAAAAATTGAAAATTGCATGCTTAGCAAAGACTTAAAATTAATTCAAACAACTCATTAGCCCAACAGAATCCAACTGTTACACGATAAAAACATGTACATCTGGGAAAATGACACTTGGAAAAATGACTCAAGATGTACTTCTTTGTATTGTGTAGTTGGATTCTGTGTTTGGATTAATTGTAAGTCTTTGCTAAAGCATGCAGTTTTCAGATTTTTTTGAATTTGTGTGTCCATAAAGTTTTTATGAATCTGACATTGTTTGCAATAGTGCTAAGTTTCAATTTGTGTGTATTACGACATTTTTATTTCGGTCATATCATTTTTTCTGCTTTTTTAGCTTTGTTGTGTTTATTGTATTTTGCTGTTATGTGTAATGACTTCTTGCCTATTATCTGAGGGATCTTATAAAGATGCACCCATCCATAAGAAGGGGGTTCAGTCTAAATTAAAAACTAAAGACATTACAGATTTCATACTTTGACACTGTAGAGTGTTAAACACCCTTACAAATTACGAAAATGTCGCACATAGATGAATTCAATGTTATATTTAGGAAGAAAATATATCATTCAGAAGACTAACATTCATTAACAGTCGTCATATACAGAAAAATCAAAAAATTTTAAAAATGAATGTCCAAGGACTTAACAGTTTCTTCTTGATAGATTCCTAGTGCTAAAAACTATACCAAAACCGTTATTTATATTAGAAGCTATTAAGCCATGGGGCATTAATATGGCAGCCATATTTAATTTATGCAAATTATCAAAGGGCCTTTGTAAAAATTGAGCCACTAAAAGTGTTTCTTCATACCCAAGAAAAATATTAAAACTTTAAAATCAAAGAAATAGCTTTTTAATACGTGGTATATGACCGACAATGTCCTTTGTAAGAATGTTGGCCACCATATTGGATTTATGCAAATTAACAATTACCTATGCAAATCATAGAATCTCGAAAATTGTTTGTCCATGCCAAAGAAATATACTTTTAACTTTAAAATCACTGAAATGGTTTGTTTAATACGTGGTATATGACCAAAAAATGTCTTTTGTAGGAATGTTGGCCGCCATATTGGAATTATGCAAATTAATGAAGTACCTATAAGGAACATTATACCTCCAAAATGATTCCCTGAGCCAAATTACTAGTGTCAGACTTTGAAATCACTGAAATAGCTTGTTTAACATGTGATATATAGCAAATTATGTTATTTTGTTGGATGGTTGGCCGCCATATTTGATTTATGCAAATTAGACATATTTCCCCAAGGTGGATTCGAGTAAACTTTTAATATGTTGTTCTGGGTACCTCTCTGAAATGCATTCTGAAGAAAAAAATTCTGTTGCAATTTGTGGTGGGTCTAACCCTATTTTGACTGGACTAATAAATGAGAGACATTTCTTTAGGAAAAACTAGTCTGAAGATATATATATATATATATAATATATATATATATATATATATATATATATATATATATATATATATATATATATATATATATATATATATATATATATGATTTTCACTGTGCTATAACATCTACTGTGCTATGACAATGTCGACAAAGGGTCCCAACATTCTTAACTGATTCCATGGGGAGGCTGTTTTTTCTCCCAAATCCCTTTCTCTGTTAATTCTACTCGCCCTTTTAAGGGATAATAAAATTCTACCCATTCAAATACCGAAGAGCACCATAGCGATTTCTTAGCCATACACACTTATCTAACAAACCCCCAAAATAAATACCGATGTCTGTGTACATTATTGTGTAAGTCGTTCTCTGTCTATAAAACACCCACTTTTATGTGTCAGTTGAACTGTGTGATTATCCTGAAACACGATACGCACATTCAACGCTGAGAAGCGAGATATCAGTCGCACATATGTTGAACAATATCTCATATTTGAAAGGATGACATCCCAATTAACAAAGTCAGATTTTTTAACGGACAACAAAAGAGTTTGATGATATATAAAAATATCCGAAATGGAAATGGAAATTAGATTTACTGTTTCTTGGTAGAAGATGGATGAACTATTTTACATGAAGAGCGAAGATCATGCAAAATGCATCTCAAGATGATGAAGATGGTAAGAATAATAACAGCTACCGGAGCTTGAAAACAGACTATGAACGCAAAGAATGTTCACATATGGTGTTACAAGTGCCATGTACAACAATATACCCTGAAGACGAGACAACCTCGCTTTTAATTTACGCCAAGGTGTGGGGTTCGATGAAGCAATCGTTACCCTATAGTGGCACATGTCATTGTCATTGTTTTGCCGTTCTCTGTTAAAAGCGGACCTGAATATTGGTTTGTCAACCACTCTTTTCAGTACGTTACAAGATATCGAACTGGTGGACTGGACTGATGATTAAAAACTGATGTAATGCAATGAAACAGTAATTTTGTCTTTTAAAGGTATACAGTCACCTGTAATCTAAATATTCTCATATATGTTCAAAGGGGCGTTCCTTGGTATTCAAAATGCCCATGTTAGGGCGCTGTTTTTAAGAAGCGGCCTCCCGCTTAAAATCTGTGATTGGTTAGATTTTCTCTTTCCATGGTAACTACAGGTCACAGTATACCTTTAAATATCGGCGGGTCCGAGTGGAAGCTGCCAGAAAATATCTGTTCAGGTATTTTTTGCTCCCATGTACCCTTTCGTTTTCATCCGACAGCTAGGCACACTGTTTCGGCTTAGTACTTCTGTCGTTTGCGGGTGAATTTTCCACAGAAGCAAGACGTAGCTTCAACAACCTTGTGGTGTTGAACCAAGCAGAGACGTCGTGTAGCGCGCACAACTTAACTCATAGATCGTTGAAATACTGGATTTCAGACGGCGAGAAATTCGAAGTTGGCTACGTTGTCACAAAGATCGTAAATACTGAAAATAAAAAAAGTTATAGCCGTCAAGTGACTTGAGGCGGTATTATTTCCTGTTCTTTTCTCTTACTCGCGAAATTTATGATCCGGCGTGTCAGGGCAGAGAGACTTGAAGCAGCGCAACTTTGGAAAAAACCCCACTCGTGACGGTTTGTTTAAATTCAAAATGTCACCCGAGTGCTTAACCGTGCAAACAAATGCATTAAGAGCATATGCACGTGTTCACGTTTCCAGGAGGTGTGATCGCGGGATGACAAGACTCAAGATGGATGAGTGTGAACTTGACATCGACCAAGAACTGCAGATGTTTGACGCGTTTCATTGCGGTTGTCAAGTTCATATTTCAAAGTTCGCGTGAGGTTACCAATGCATGCCTTCTGGAGAATTAATCTTCAAATATAAAATTCATAATTCCCCTTTGTTTTCGGCCAATATATAATGCCGTTTATGAAAATTTATGATAACTAGACTGCTCTTTTCAAAATAGATCTTACAATTGACTTTCACTTCTAAAAAATGGATAAATAGGAAAAACGAATTAATTATTTTATATAAATCCTTCCAAGGAGGGCCTTCCCTTTTTGAAAAGCAACAAACTGTCATAACCCAACGGGTAGCGCTGAAAACCTACAGTGGCTTGTCTGCATTGTGTCTGAAAGCACAGGTTTTATTGGCTGATGCCTGCAGTAAACCCAACACTGCAGTAGACATTGTCCAACCACATTGCCACTTAGGTGTTGCTAGGAAGGCTCTGGCGACGCCCTTGTAATCACAATATCGTCACTGGATTACCAAGGGTTAGCTTTTCTGTGATGAGAATGGAAGAAATATCAACTTGGGAGACAGAACCTCTGGGACACCTCCTTCGTCGTGGTCGCCCACGACATCGTGAGGACGACGACAGACAGCAGAGCCATCGCGATGACCGTGAGAGCAGCCGTTGCCATGGTTGTATCGGATGTTGCGCTTTTGTTGCACTTCTCGCCCGTGCAACAAGAAACGCACACGAAGTCCGAAGCGCTCTTCTCGCACTCGCCGTAACTCCTCTTCCGGTCAGCACATGATGCTCCAGTTATACATCCCTTGGTCATTATCAGCGGATCGAAGTCACTTTTTCCTGCCAGAGAGACAGAATATAAACTTTATATATATGTCAAAATTACACGTCTAAAAGTCCACTCTATGTGCTGTTGCCATGGATACAACTACAATCGCCTCTGAAACGTCGCAGCATGCAAGAGCGACATCAAACATAATGTAACATTCGTAAGGGATTTTCACTGCCTGCAACATTCGTCTGGATTTCTGATTTTCAGCCATTCCCCCCCCCCAAAAAAAATAACATGACCCCCATTTCCCGTTCATATTCAATTAAGTTGATGATAATATGATAATATATAGATCGAAGACGTAAAATTGAAAATAATCAAATTAACCCCAATTTGGCGAGAGCTCGCAATGAATTCATATGGTTATAACGCGACATAATATTCACGAGACATGGCGAAGGTTAGGCAAACAATCAGTCGCAATATGCTAATGCAAGAGTAGTCCATCAAAACCCGGTGATATTGAAAGTTGCCCTAGCAGAATGACCTACTTAAAAACAGAAAAAAATATTAGGGCCAGCGTGGCGAATCGCCTTCAAAACAGCACGATCGCTAAAACCGATTGCTCGTTACATATAAATCTTAGGAAACGGAGACTGTAAATACACAAATGTTAAAAGCTGGCAACTCGAAAATTTACCAGAATTGCTCGGTAAACACTGCCCTGGAAACTGATTGTGAACACGCCGCGGTCGGTGTACTGTGTTCACAATGGGGTCGTCTTTCATGTGATCAGCAACGCCGCACAGACATATATCAAATAGGCGTACGGTTCGGCGTTAATGTTTTTTAGGGATAACACGGTTTTCGCCGTTTTAAGTATATGTGAGAGTTTTGGGGCATAGGGTATGCTTATTAGCGAGTATTTGTCTGGTAAATGGCAATTTATAGTTACCATATCGGAACATATGGTCACAGGGCCACTATTTAATTCTAATCTGTATATCATGCGGGTCGTGCTGTCTGTGGTGTGTGATGGAACGTAATTTGGCGTGGTGGTTTGCATGTCGACTATAATTTCTCTATGTACATTGACATACATATACAAGACTTTGGGGAAATTGAGAAAAAGTGAAGGTTTTTAAACTTGCCTACAAAATTTACGTTTCAAAAAAATCATTTTGAATGACTGAGGTTCTGTATTTTAAATTATCGTCATGCCTTTGGGACAAACGTATATTTTAGTTCGACTTGAACATATACTGACCAAACGTCGCACTGTTGTGGCGTGTATTAATTTTAATTGAAGCCATCGTTATGGCGCACAAACTTATTCGATGGGTTTGATGAGATCAGATGTAGCCTAAAGGGAATATGGAGAGTAAATAACAGTAACTGGTGGGGAAGAGTCAGATGTGATATACAACGAAACAAAATGTTTGAGAGAAATTTTCAGAGAAACATAGGCTTTGTGTTGCGTTTTGGCCCAATTTCCCAATACAGAACACGCAAAACGCAACCTAAAGAGCGATAGGATTGCAGATTACAGCAAATTAGGAGGCAGCTAGAGTATGATTTATGATTCGGTTTGTCGGTATGATCGATAAAATGCAAATCAACGGTGGTAGTAAAAAAAACCCCGTCATTTGCATTGGTTGACATGGCCTATTATGATTTCAATGAGGAATCGAACGGAAACCATATCTACACATGATATCATCGCTGAACCGAGCGAAATAAATGTCAGAGTTACTCACTGGATCTGTTTCCTTTGAACATCGTCTCGGTGTAGCAAGAGTCATATCCGTAAGGGCACTCGACAGTTACCGAGTCGCTCAGACACTCCTCGACGGAATCAAATCTTTCACAGCCATAACACTGTAAGCAAAAAGCTGTTGGGATAGAAAAAAGTGTGAACACTGTAAAGATTTAATAAAATTATTACGACTGGATTGAATCCGCTGGGGGCAAATTATAGATGACATGAAAAGTTCATTATTGGATCTTTAGGGCCTATTACTTCGGTTCTTTATTCGTTTGCATCTGCAGTCGACTGAAAGAGAAATGAAATTTAATATTCGGTAATCGATAAAAATGCTCTAATTTCATGGCATGTATATGTACCATACGTCTGAATGTACGTATGTATGTATGTATGTATGTATGTATGTATGTATGTATGTATGTATGTATGTATGTATGTATGTATGTATGTATGTATGTATCTGTTTTTATCAGCATAACACTTTTTCATCCATTCCAACATAAAGACATAAACAGAAATGTATCCATATGCGTACATATATAGTGTACATATAATTCATTCATTTACACATTATTGTATATATATATATATATATATATATATATATATATATATATATATATATAATGTGTAAATGAATTATTATATATATAGATAGATAGATAGATAGATAGATTGATAGATAGATAGATAAATAGATAGATAGATGCATACAGAAGATAGGACTGTTGAAGAAGTTATGTCGATTTGAATCTTCTTTACTTTGCTGAAAAGTTTCAATACAAAGCGTATTGCTTTCAGTGAAACCCCAAATTCCTCGCTCCACGTGAACTTTTATTGTACAATAATGTTTAAGTGAAGCGAAATGTTTAGGTGAAGCTATGTACAGCAAAACGTCATCAGTTATTTGCCTCAGATTGTGCTATATGTTTGCTAGCTTTCATTATTTTCAGGGATTCTGTAAATATGGCACAGCCAAAATGCACATTCATGATTGCTTTTTAAGACATGGATACCACTGATATTGATTTTTTCACGCAAAAATGGAAATCGTGTACATATTGTTGGAGCAGACGACATGACGTCACGATGTTCACAAACATGTAACTAAACACGCCGAGAAAACAAGAAGCGACAGGAAAAAGCAGGTTCACTAAAGAGCTTGAGATTCACAAAGTTTAAAAAAATATTTCATACAGCGATTGGAGTTTCTCCGTTAACCCCAGTTCTAAGGGTCAATGATTATTTTTCTGTCGGTTATTGTTTCCACAAAAATACTCGATTAAAGATAACTTCTTGCGAAATAGGCTTATAAAAAGCGATCAGATCTTCACACTATTCGTTGATGATTAATTTGGTAGTATTTTAACCGATGTCAGCGGGTAATTATGCATGTTGGTATGATTTTGGATATGTTCAAGCTAATCGTGGAAAAGGCTAGCTGGACGTTTGAAACGTTTCATCTTTGCAATTCCACAGTGAAAATTCCGCAGGTTCTTTTTCTAATTCAAAATGAGCAAAATGAGGATGTTCAAATCCGTGACCCTGCTCAAAGTGAGAACCTGAGATGAGACGGGAGGACATCCATGGTTGACGACTTCATCGGATTCGCTTCACGTACTGATTGTTCGTACAAACCGTCGAGGTCCAGCAATCACGTTTTACCGCTGTAATTTCATCAGCAGGAACGAAATCCTTTGGGAGTTGGAATCAAAGACGCCGGCGAGTAAAGAAATCGATCTTGTTTTGCTTCAACGCTGGCGTGAAATCACTGTTGCTGTATGGGTTGTACGGTGTGGACAGGAAGCCACAATGTGTATCTCTGACAGTTGAATTCATTCCGTTGTCCACTGACGAGACGAATACATTACCTGTTCATATAACTTCACTTCGGACACTCAAAGCCTGTTCTGTGCACTCCGAGAATAATGCGAAGGAGGGCGTGCTCATAAATACGATCATTATAGTTAAGATACGTCGCGTACAGCACCTCGCACACAAAGTTTGATTGCAAACGTAAGAATCGATGCTGTTTAGTCCACTTCGGCTCTACAAGAAAGGCAATTTGCTCAATTTGGACTAAAGTAATACACAAAGTATGGATTTTACGACACTAGAGAGCAAGAGATATCTTAGTGGGTGTAAAACGGTAGCATATGTAATCGAAGTTACTTGTATAATATAAAGCATTTGAACCCCTACTTAAAGTTGTTGTGAGGAACCTCTCCGTGGTTTTGCCATCGTACCCCAAAACCATAAACAGTAGAAGTGAGACTGTGCCAATACTTGCCCCTAGCATCATGCTCTGACGATCTGTCAAAGCCAGGAATAATGCTTTTTTTTGACTGCCAAAATTACTTCACCCACGTCCCCACGTTAATTAATTCAGGTATACGACCGGTACCCGTTGGACTGGGCCATGTTCCATGATTGAACATACTGGGCATATCTTATGATAATGAAGTAACTCCCATGATATTCTTGACCAATTAATAGAAGGGCAAATCTAGTGACTGACTTCACGTGTTTCTCAAACGCGCAGTTCTCCGTAATTTTGGTACGTACCCAAAACTTACGCCTAGTGTCGTGCTCAGATTTCCCATTAAACATAGAGGTTCCCGATGTAAAATAAGTATAATTCGTGCAACCTCGAAAATTGTACCACTCAGAGGAATTCAATTGCAAGTTGTAAATAAAAACTAGAATAATTTGACGTCTTTTACGTAGGTAAAACGTTGATTGCACTGTAGAAACAGAAAAAAGTTTCGGTTGAGTCGTTCATTATGCCCTGGGCTGCTAATCAGTATGCGACAAAACCGGTACATTAAAAAGTTAGGAAATGACGATATGATATCTCTCTGTCTGTCTGTCTTCTAAAATTCCCAGAGTAAGAGTTCTTGATGACGCCAAATTCCATTGATTCTGTCTAAATCTTTCTCTAACCCTTCATGACAGGATGTTGACATTGTATAACAACATAACAAGCGTACGATGCATGTGTCAATAATCAAGGTCACACCTTTCGCTTTCATATGACTGGGTTTCGACTACATTCTGCTAAAATAAATAAATTTACGTAAACACTGCACTACTTCAATAGAACTGATTCCTTCGAGGTACAGGGAATCCAGTTCAAAGTTAGTGCACGTGTATATGCATGTTTGTAAGTGTGTGTATGTATGTATGTATGTATGTATGGATGTATGGATGGATGGATGGATGGATGGATGGATGGATGGATGGATGGATGGATGGATGGATGGATAGATGCATGGATGATTTGATGGATGGATGGTTTGATGGATGGATGGATGGATGGTTGGATAGGTGGATGGATGGATGGATGGATGGATATATGGGTGGATGTATGGATGAATAGTGTTCGTATGCTCAAATATATGTTCAAGAATAGTTTTATGTGACACAACTGAATCCGAGGTCCGAGGCCGCTAACCTGTCATTTTATTACTTCTAGACAGCGAGGCGCGGTGCTATAGCTGATGTAGTTTGGGAAATTTTAACAATTTGGATACATTTTGAATACATTCTGAATAGTTCAAAGGTCACAACGATAAATATTAAACAAAGATTAAATGTTTTTCTTTTAATCATGTAGTTTTGGTTTATTGTAACCGCATCATAGTATTACTAATAGCTTGGTGGATCCTGTTTCATTGCTTAGTGCTTTGGTCTTTGGGTAAAATAAACATTTATCGTTAAATAAAAGTAATTTACGATTATGTGTTGCACAGGCTACTTGCAACCTGACGTTCATTCCATAGCAAAATAATATCGAATGACATTATCTACATATCGGATGGTTTATGATACTGAAAACATATGAACGTTGCCTTCAAAAACGTGTTCTGACGTGTACAGTAATGAATATGAACACCACAAAAGATGAGAGCATCACTGAAAGACTGAAATAAAAAGGCGAAGTTACAGGTTTCAAAAAGACGTGTTTAAGGTAGAACGCGCCTCGGGGACAGATATTCGGACTGTCAGATTTCTCTAATTCTTGTCTGATCTACCACTTGTTGGGCCTCATTTTAAAGCTCTTTGAGTAAGAAAAACATTTACCGTCTCAGTTTTTCAAAAATCCAAAATTTATTTCCCCATGGAGTTAACACAGGGATGACGGCCATTTTGAATTTCAAATCAATTTCAAATCATCGCAAAATGTTGGATCATTTGTTTCTCTATATAGTATCAAACTTTGCATGGTGACCCCCAATTTTTATTGTTGATTTGGTAAGAGTATGGTTGAAAGTTTCATTCGGAAAGTTTGAGCAAAAGCTTAGGTGTTTCACTTTCGAGGCGCATACTACCTTAAGTCTGATAAACTGGACACCGTGAAATATGTGAATTACAGTTCAACATAAATAGGGAAAGTAACGAACTGCAAGAACTGCCCCCGTGTGCAACTCATCTATACACACCCAAGAAACGGATGGTTTCACACAAGCTTTAATGGCGTATCTGTGGATTACAGGGAATCGGTTACATAATGAAAATATAATCACTAAATAATTTAACAAATTTCTCATGGCCAAGGTCCCGTTGCACCGTGTATATATATATATATATAATATATATATATATATTATATATATATATATATATATATATATATATATATATATATATATGTATATATATATACAGTAAAAATGATAACAAGTTGAACACAGGACTTAGGCGTTACTCAGAGTTTCACGCTACATGTGCTCTCTGTAGCGATCATCAGATCATCGTCTGATGATCGCTACAGAAAGCACACGTAGCGTGAAACTCTGAGTAACGCCTAAGTCCTGTGTTCAACTTGTTATCATTTTTTACCGTAAATCGCTCTGCCATACAGGTATTGAGCACTCTTACACCGTGAATATTTCCGAACTTCATATATATATATATATATATATATATATATATAATATATATATATATATATATATATATATATATATATATATATATATTATTATATATTATATAATATATATATATATATATATATATATATTTATATTTATATATATATGTTAGGAATTCGAGATATAGACGCACTATTATGTCATTTCAACGAGATCCTAACTCGAACTACCAAAAGAATGACTCGTAATAACAATATCGTTTTAATTAGATCAAAGGTGACACAAGGCCATCGACATAACAATGGAACATATTACCCCTTCATGAAAAGCAGGGCTAGATATATTTAGCACTAGTCGATGGTTTGTAATTCAAGCAAAGGACGCACCAGTTCCAGTCAACTTTGCAAAATTTTAGTGTCTGAAGCAACGGCAAAAGGAAAGGAAATACTGCATTATGGGATCTCTTACAATGTAGATCGCAAACAGCGCGTTACAGTGTTTTAAATCTGGCAACGTCAACAATCCTCGTATGATTATAAAAAAACGTGTTCATGTAGGTAAGAGTTCTTGCCGATGGAATCACAGACGCATACACAGATAGGCATGCACGTCCTGACTCGAAGAATACCAGCATTTCACCATGAAATTTCCTGAATTAGAATGGTTAATACGGTTTGTGCAATATGCATCATTTGATTCTTTCTGATGACTGCTACACAGTTTTGCTCGTTATTTGCCAATAAACAAAACAAAACCTCCAAAACAAGGATGCCCTCGAAACACAAAAGCAAACAAACTAGTACTTAAATTCAAAACAAGCATTGCAAGTGAACACGCAAGTCAACGATGGAACTGCGATGGTTGTTGGATATATCAGGCCAACACGGATGTTATTGACGGAAATCCATACATGAGCCTGTTTTATTGAGGCACGAACTCAATCTCCCCTCCATCTGAGTATTGCTGTAAATCAGCTATCACGCTGAAAGTATCGAAGCAGGTGAACAAACACGTGAAGAGTAAATCAACGAGAGTTCCGTGGTACGGTCATCATTGGGTCGTTGATTGAACCTAGAACGGACTATTATTCGGGTAATTATCGGTGATAAATTAGTATATCTCGGACACCATTTTAAAAAACCCTGCAGGCTACTGCCTACTGCTATGTTCAGATGGTAGTCCATTGGAAAAGTCAGATCACGTGGTGTTTTGCTTTTCGTCAGAATTTCCTAGTTAAGTTTGTTACATGCCATGGTGTGGGTCGATGGATACGTTTTCCAAGAATGGTTTTTGCAGAATTTGACTTCCTTTTTTAATTTTAGTGTCGGGGGTTTGGAATAAATTATTATGACACAAGATCCACTGTGATAACTTTTTGAGCCGTATCGAAATCTATCTATCTATCTATCTATCTATCTATCTATCTATCTATCTATCTATCTATCTATCTATCTATCTATCTATCTATCTATCTATCTATCTATCTATCTATCTATCTATCTATCCATCCATCCATCCATCCATCCATCCATCCATCAATCTATACATACATACATACATACATACATACATACATACATACATACATACATACATACATACATACATACATACATGTATACACAAAATACATATGCAGATTTTTCTCAAAAACGTGCAATCTTTGAGTCACTTTCATTAAAATGCTAACATACGACTGACTTGTCGTTATTTTATGAGACACCTGAACAATTATCGGTACTCTGCAAAAAGAGACATTTTACAACCCTGTTCGAAATATTGGACCTGGCTTGAATAATTAAGCTGTCGTTTTGAAGATTCCAAGTTGGAGTCGGAGTAACTTCAGGTCGACTAGTGTGGAGAGATAAAGTGATAACACGCACATAACATGATGTACACAGCAACGAAGCAATACAGAGCGAAAGCTGTTTCCAGCTCCTACATAATATGTTAGTAGAAACATGTCCCGATACGCTCTTCTATTTCTGATTGCGGCGATTTTAGCGCAGCTCAATTTTTCTGACTCGTTCCTGACGCTTTTACGATGTACTCTGCTAATAGCATCAGTCTATCCTTGTACATTGAGACCCGATAGTTCCATCGATAATTCCTACACGAACCTTATACCGAGTCCTCTAAATAGCGTCTGTTCTGTTTTCAGTGCAAAGTATGGGTCCTATGTAGGAAAAATAAATCGTAACTTCCTCATCAAACTTCTAATTTTGACGACCGAATTTACCAGAACCATCGAAAATTGAATATGCCGGATTTGCCGACTCGCCGTTACCTTTCATTTCATTCCAGAGACCATGTTATCGGAAATATTTTTCCTGCTTTGGCCTCTATAGTATCGAAATTCCAGACAGTTTATTTTCCATATGCATATGCAAATATGTCATTTTGATAGCCATTATACTGCGACTATTATCTACATATACTATTGAAAACGTTGAACAATGCGGCTCTGCAATAAGGTTATTAACAGGTTATTAACGTTTATATGAAACAATTTTCTCATGAATAAAGGAACACGCGGCCGTTCGCCCTGTAATACACAGAGGCCAGGTACCTGCACGCCCTGCAGATACAATTAAACGTATGGGAAAATGCTGTGCATTTACTATATTGTGTCCACGTCATGATCTGGTGTTTTGTGAAATATTGATGTCGTATTTAACCTGTTCACGTGTGTTTGTCAAAGCTCCGAGGCGGTGGAGACAAACCCGGCAAGGGAGACCCGATTCTGTTAAAATCTTTAAACTTGAACACGCGTACGATGAGTGATAATCAGTTATTGTCAGTAAAATTAAAACACAGTTTCACAATACTTTTATTTTATCTACACAAATGTCTCCTCCAAGTTCTCTCTTTCTTTCTATGTTCTATGTCTCTTGTTCTGTCTCGCTCCGATCAGTTTGTTGTCAACACTTTCATGCCTGTTCCTGAGTGCCTCTGTCTCGAGGAACACGTTAACTTGCCACGCTATCTTTACCTGCACGTGATAAGCCCGTTTGTCAGCCCAATGCACAAAGAGAGCTATTCTCGCACTTCCCATCATGTATGACATAAATCGATCGATGCTCTCTTGTCGTTTTTGGCGTTGTTCTCTGAGGCGACGGCCGGATGACTGTTTGATCATCGCTGACTGAGCTCAGTTTGATAATTTCGTCATTGATTTAAATAAGCCGAGCTAATTATATGTGAGTTAAATAAGGAATTTAAAAAAAATACCGTGCGCTAGACTTCTTGTATACATTATATCTTTTTCGCCATTTGACGCTGAACTAACAATTTTGATGCCATACGCAGTATACGCACATCTCTATTTATTTTGCCTATTCCTCTGCGCTCACTAAAATATATTGATGGCGACTTGGTGAATATCTGCTGTGGGTATTCGTATGAGATTCTAACAAATAAACAGCAGGTTAATATATAGATAAAGGTTTGGGCTTCCCAGTGATATGTGATAGAGACGCGCCAAGAGAAGGTCGTCAATACCGCACAATGGCGGTCGGACCAGTGTAGATGGACCAGATGAATAATGCGAGATAACTAATGAACACAGTGTGTATTCGTTCACCCCAGTGCCGTAGCATATTCTAGTAAAAACAAACAGTCCACGGTTGGTAAAGTCAAAGTTTAATTTGCGTTGCACAATATGAGCAATACAAACATATGCAGATAACAAACATAACACCCCGGGTGGGCAAGGGAAATTACAAACATCTCAATCTTTGCGGACATCCCTTCAGATATAGCAGCTTCCGTGTTGACCCGAAATTCTACAGAAGTCTAAAGTTCATTTATATAATTTTGACAACGCTCAACTCTTTGTGGACGAGTTTAATTCTTTTTCCCTTCAAAGAAAGTATCTTCAGACTGTAAAAAAAGCGCTTTCTCTATGACTAATTACGATACATAATCGGTATAATCTTCCACATTTTTTGTTCAGAGATGGTTATCTTGCACGGCGCTGTCATTGGTCAACCTGCGATTATCAACGGCGGTTGTTCTGTCGGCATTGAAGAGAGCAGACGACAGTTTTTACAGTCAGTGCAGACGATAGTTTTTAGATAATAGATAGATAGGCATTTACGACTGCCTAAGGGCGGTATGCGTCTCGAAGTTGAATTACTTGAAGTTTTGCTCAAACTTTCCTAAGGGACATCAAGTATAGAAATTGAGATGGGGTTCATGGTTCATGGGGATCATGGTTCAATTTTTTTACTATAGAAACAAATGTTTCAATTTATAGATATTTGAAATTCACGATGGCCGCCATCCCTGTGTTAACTCTATGGGGCAATAATATATTTTTGATTTTCACAAAACTAAGACGTTGCACATTTTACTAACTCCAAGAGCTTCAAAATGAACCCACACAAGCGGTAGACCAGAAAAGTACTGTGAACATTTGAGAAAATTCTCATTTTTTGATCGGCAGGGGAAAGTTTGAGTGTCAATACTAGTACTTTCATTGAAATTTCAATGTTTTGCCCATTTTAAATACTGTACACTTTTACCATTCGTTCATATTGGTACACACGCTTTATGTATATATTGTCGGTTTCGTCAATACAGCCACCGCAGGATATCTTCAGTTGCAAACTATACCATACCAGGATAGTCTTTTCATTATAGTTTTACTTTGTTGCATTGTTCATTTGCATATTGATTATGCGGAGAGACTAAAAACTCATCGCTTTATACAAGTAAACCGACGCACTGGTTCACTTGAGGTGTAGTGGCTGGGTACCATCGTCGGCTTCATTGAATTAGTTTCGTGTAGTTCCAGATTCCCACTTGAAGCAAATACCGCACATTACAATACGAGCCTTGCCAATTCAAGACAAGTGGACGGTATAGACGAAGCCATATTTTCCATCTCGCGAAAAAAAAAATTAATTTGTCGACATACCTTACTATTTCTCTATTGCGGTAATAAAATAAATCCATATTCAATTTGAACCCGCCAAAGGTTTCCTCTGAAAGCAGCATCCAATATTAATTGCAGCAATTCATTTTTGACATACATCAATTAAACCAGTCGCCATTTTTATGTTGCTATTTCTAAAGAACAGTGTATTATTTATTGCACTATTTTACTTGAATTATTCTCGAGTGCACATAAAGATGGCTATGTACCCTGTGACGTCATGATGTACCAAGTCTGCCCTTTCATATACATGCTGTTGAGGGGTGATTGCGTGGACATAAAAGACACACTTCCCCACGGATTCATTCATATGCACAACAGAAGTATAGTATGGTATTGTGTAATTTATTACATGTCCCGATCTGGGCTCCTACTCAATATATTGAATTGTTCAGAGACATCTGGGCAGTTTGTCGGTCCGGCAGACCTTGTACCGATGTCCATGGTTCCCGGACCTATAAATAAAATCTGTGACCGGAACTACTTTGTCCTGCACTAGCTCGAAGGAAATGTGTTCTTCGCACGTCCCGTGCCTGCCTGCATACATACTAGAACATCTTGATTGGTGGGTTGAGCAATATCAAGTTTTAGGTGAGCTAGCTTCATCGGTTGCACAGCTTTTAAGAAATTGGTCATAAAAAGTTTCTCGGGTTACCAGATTGTCTTCGGGCTTGATCGCGTTCGTCTGCTTCTGTGTCAGCCATGACGTAGAAAATATTATTACGCGTCTTGCGATTCCATATCCCTAAACAAATCTTTCCTCCTTCTATTGGTGAAAATGACAAAGTGGAGTCGGAGATTACTACTGGTAGTACTTAACTTTTTTCCTTCTCCGATATTTCATTACTTTTGTCGCTTATATGCATGTGTTATAAAAGTATTATTGCTTTAATACATTTACCTGCGGGCCGAGTAGGAAACTATTTTCCCGGCGTAAGGAGGTCAAATGGTGTCTTCTCACGTCGGGCAAATGATTGCGTTATTATGCCACAAACCTATGTATTTAAGTAATAACATATAGGACTGGTCATTGTGTCGTATTAAAAGTTCACGTATCTTTCGATGCGTACTTTAATGACAGTTTCGTTACCACGACAGTGACATGCGGAACTATAGGACGTTGCTGGTCTTGTGCCTTTACGGTTGTTTGAGACTGTGAACGGTAGCTTTGAGTTGGAAAAGAACCTACAGACACATTACTAGGTCTCCATGTGGTGTGATATTAAGTACACTCACAACACACTTTCATCTTTACAGTTGGCTTGGTGAGCTTTACCTCTTGATTTTTGTTGAAATCACAAACATATTGCGGTGAATTAAAGGTTACATGATAGCCTCCGAGTCACCTTCGCTGTATGTGTGAATTTAGATATGTTAGGATTGTTCTGTAATAACTGGTCAAATATAACTGAGCCTATGCTGCCATGTCGTAATAGATTGTTGTTGCTACAGCCGAAAAGCAGATGTTTTGCGCGTTGTTTCCTAAGATGCATGACCTGTCGAGCACTTCAGCTCGCCAATAGCAAACATGTCTTTTTTGCAGTCTGAATCTCAGGTTGTAGTCTTGTTTTTGAGGACAATATACTGGTTAATGTACCTGTCGAGACTTTTTGTATGCAAATTAACACCATCCATTCACACTCACAATTGTCTTTGTTTTCGCCACACAATGTTCAAAGAACTTGTATTTTGGTGTTACTAAACGTACAATGACAGTCGTCAGCTCCATAAATGTAATAATCTCCATGAATTTAACATCAACCATCATTATAATAGAATGAAGCCATAAATGTGATGAATCTAAACCATCAATCATAGAAACCATAAAAGTACTGATAAAAACGACGATAGATATAATACTAAACATCCATAAATGTAACCAAATCTATATCTTTATGGTCATAAAAGAATTAGCACTTAAAATACATCTATTACGGTACAATATTGTTGGTAATTTGTGTTTTTGTGAGTTGATCAGTTCAATTTTACAAACACTTTGCACAGCTTCGACAATAAAAAGTTTCTCATTTCCCTATGACATCGATTGGCGAACAGAACTTCACAAAAGACGCCCACATTTCTTTTCCCAGTGGCTTTATTTTCCATTTTCCAACCTAGCGGCATTTTCAAGCCCATGGCTGACCGTTTACACAATGAACAAAGAGTCTGGCATCACCATAAAGAAACGAAATGTCAAACAGTAAAAGTGATAAAACATTGTCTCACATTTCTTTCCTAAAAGTCCCTTTATACACAAACCTTACAAACATGTTGAAATACAAACTCTAAGCAAACACTGCAGATTTTCGATCGGATTCGAACTCACAACTCACCCAGTCACCTAGCGAAGACATCATATTCAAAACCGCTCGGCAAAAACTTGAATTTATCCTATCTCAATGAGGGATTCAAGGTGAAGTCACTGACTAAGAGACCACACTGAGCTGAAGACTAGAAAAATCATAAATAGAACCTTTACCATTGACAAAATTGACGTGACCGAGTTTAATAATCAACTCGTATTCAGCGGCGTATTTCTGATGTCACGCAGCCACAGCGTTCCAATATTTCGTATCACTGACAAAGAGAGATCCGATATGTGAAGTTGCCTTCCTTTCTTTAATACATAAGCACCAGGTTATGCAGACTGAACTGCCGGTAAACAGAATGTTGTAACAATGAATCAAAGTCGCGGGAAAATTTACAATACTGACATGGTAGTCATGTTACAGTGTTTATCATTTACTCAGGATATTGACAAACAAATGATTTCACCCGAATTCAAGTTTTTTACATTAACAATTAAGTGTTTTTTACAATTATGGTTAATTTGGTAATTACATTTATGGTTGGGTGTTGTCACATTTATGGTTAACTGTTTCAATATATTTGTGTTTGATTTCATTACAATCCTGGTTGGTAATTATATTATGGTGATTATCACATTTATGCAGGTTCAAACGGTTACCAGGTCGATTTGTTCATCTATATGCCTATTTCTATATTTCAACTGTCTTCCTTTGTGACTAGGGAGTACATTTTTGCACATCTGGAAAAGCAAACAAACATCAGGAAACCATCGTGCTTCCCATAGCTGTGTGAGCAGACAAAGATAACATGGTTACCTTGGCAATCTCGCGCTAGTTTCAGTTTGCTTATTTTAATCCCCGGGGCATTTTACCGGATTTCTTCAAATGCATGAATGTAGTATCATAGTATGGATACTGTACTGTGTTGAATCAACAAGAAAGTCATATCATGTGTGTAATCGAGTGATCTGATAGGACTGCTGGTGCCGCCTGTACGCTGACATGTAATTAAGAGTACGAAATGATCTTGTTTCACTCAAATCATTAAGTATTCACAAAAATCACTATCTCTGATAAAAAACAACAACACAAGCCTGAATTCAAACCGAATACAACCATCAATTTCGTTTTGTACTAAAATTTCTGGTTCTACCTTTTGGTTTTTGATCCACGTTTGTATATAATGATCCTTAGTTAACTGATACGAGGGACATATGCACGTATAAATAGGTACGTATACACGCGCAATACAAGCTTTCACAGCTTTCCTATCAAAGGTTATTTTAGCTATATCAGAAAATACTACTTTGCGTGACTTTG